>NC_134038.1:27605566-27845566 GCF_965140245.1 Athene noctua | reverse complement strand
TTAAGCTCTCAGGTGCTAGGCATGGAAATGCTTTCACACTTCAAACATCAGTTAAAGCTGCTTTTCTCAACTTTTTTTTTTTTTTTTCTATTTCTTCTGTTAGAGCCTCTTGTAATTTTCTGTGCAGAAGTGGTAATTAACATGCACACACAAAAAAATCACACTTTTTAAAGGCACATTCCTTGTTTGAGGAAACAGGAAAACTGCACTTTTCCTCCTATACTTACTTTACTATGTTCTAGGCTATGTAGGAAAGTCATTACTTTGCAGCTGAAGACCACATGGTGCAGAGGGTTGATCAAGGGAATAATGTGAGATGCAGACCAAGGAAAAGATCCTAATTGGCTCTTCAGAGCTCAGATGAAGGCAAAAATCAACTGTAATTAACAGTGGGCAAGCACTTTTAATCTGAAGATCAAGAGCAGGTAGATGCTCCAAAAGCTGTCTTTAGCTTCTTTACTAGTTCCCCTTTCCACAAGCAAAACCACATTAAACAGGCATTTTTGCCTATGGAAGTAAATGGAGAGTAGGACTCATTGAAGTTACAATGCCTACATTAAACTTCCTTTTGACATGGACTCAAGTGAAGGGGCACCCACTGCTGTCAGGTAGGGTTTTATGGAGAAAGAAGCAAAGGACACCTGAGCCCTAGTACTAAACAGTGCTGGCAGTTGTTGCTCCAAATGAAGTCAATGGCAACTGCAGCTGCTCAGAACAGATGTAAATTAGAGCACCACAACAGTTTTTTTCCTGGTACATCTAATTATTGCTGAAAGAGATACATGGGAGACAACAATGTCTGGTAGAGAGAGGACTTTACTGGAAATAAAAAGAATCCTGGGCCAGGTTCACAACAGTTTGCCTGAAAAATAGCAGCCCAACTTGACATATGTAGGTAAGAAAAAGCTGAAATTTTAATTCAGCCATATAATCACATAAAGAAACCTTATAAATAAGGTGACTGAGGTTAGCACCAATGCACCATCAGGTCCCTCATTGTTGGGGTCAATGAATACTGAGAGGAGGCTTTCCTCTGCATAACCACAGCCCAAACACATATTCAGCTCATCCTTTTAACCGGTCTTCTGCCATTATGTATTTAGGGCACTCTACATTTCCCCGCCAACTAAACTAGGCAAGCCAAACCATATTTTACTACATTATACAATTCAAGGTATGTCTACCTTAGATGTGCTGCCAATACAGAACAAAAACCCTTTCACACCACTACAGCATACTACTATACTGGCAAAAAGAGTCAAGTCTGTATCTGGTTGGGAATAGCTGCCATTCGTGGGAAGCTAGTCAAGATACTCATGTTAGCTCCAGCAGCAAGAGCCAGCACTTCATTCTTGCATGTTTGGTATCCTTTAAAGTATGATATATGCAGTGTATGTGACCCACTCTTTTATATAACAAACATGTCAAACATAAAAGGAGAGAAAAAGATCACAGTTATTATATCTTTGGGTTTTTGCTTACCACAAGTCCTAGCACAAGGGTACGCACTCTCTCCCCAATCTCTGGTGAAATGTCATTGCCAAACTGCTGTAAAGTTGTAAGAAATCTCTTCAGTTTGCTGAGTTGCCTAGCTCCACAAGCTGGCGGTAACTGCTGGTTAGCCAGAGAAGAGGAAGAGGAAGAGGATGGCCCATTGCTAAAGCCGTTAGGAGGAGATGGAGCTCCATTTAACGCTGTTGGTGAATGGCTAGTGCCATTGGTTACTGAAAGAAAAAGAGAGAAGGGAAGACAAAATGGCGGGGGGGGGGGGGGGGGGAGGGGGGGGAGGGGGGAGGAAGAAGACAGAGGGGAAAATCCATCATCTTAGGTTTTCTTTGTTTGACTTCAAAATTAAGTCGCGTAAGCAAAGACAATTAGCCCTTTGCCAGAATGACACTCTGCAGTTTATTTCCCAGTAGCTGGTAGTGAACAGTGTGTGGACTGGAAGTAACAGCAGCTGCCTCTCGCACAGTCCCCTCAAAACACTCCTGGACCTGAAAAGCATCATTCGAATAACAGCCTTTTGTCGGAAGATCTTAAAAAGAGAGACAGGGGAACAGAGAGAGAAAGAGCAGGACTGCATGTATGATTGAAGACCAAAAAAATTTCTCTTTGGGGTAGAAAAAAATGTGCAGACATATTTCACGAAGCCTCAGTTTATCTCTGAATATTTTTACTTGTGTTTTGTACACACAACTGACAGCTGTGTTTATAAAACAGGACTTTCACGTTTTAACCTTACACCACCCAATGAGAAGGTTATTTTTTCCGATACAGATTTTCTAGTTGCTAACATATGGAGCACACAAAGTTGTTTGTGCAGGTACAAATGGTGCCATGCTCACTGTGGCCTGAAGCCTTGCATCTAGGGCATGAAGCTAGACTTCAGAAGGCTTCTCAGAGACCACGAGCAAATCACTCAGCTTTCATGTGCCAATACCATACCTCTGAAAAAGATAAGAAAGTATTTTCCTCCCGTTGCAAAGTTGCTGTGAGAATAACTATCTAAAGTACTAAGTGTTCAAAATTTATGGCAACGAGATTCATGCAGACATACCAAAGACAACAACAGAGTTTTTTGGCAGTGATTTCAGTTTGATTCTTATCCACACTTCAGAAGAGAGCAGAGAATCAAACTGAGGACATCCTTTTCCACCCAGGTTACTTGGAACTGCAACAGTCAAACGCACTCTGTTGGGGTTGTTTGAGTCTGACTCGCCAAAATGACAGTGAATAGCAAGAAAAAGGACAGCTCCCTAGAAATATGAATATACCGGTACACTGGCAGGTGTGAGCATGCAGCATACAACTGCACCCAGCAGCAGCCATGCTCAGCTGGCCATTGCCGTGGAGAAATCTGCTAATTTCTGTCTGGGAAATCACTCAGAACCCATCACAAAAAGCATCAAAAATCAGGAATTGGTCTACAGTCAAAGAAGCATAGGTGTATTAGTCTAAGTTGCTTCTTATTTAAAAGCATAACCATGGCAAACTTGCAACTTAAAGAACTTACAACATTTCTTAATGACCAGACCCTCTGAAGCCAAACATCCCTTTCCCCTTGTCGCTTTCTTCATTGGTCATCTTTACTTTTTGACAGCAAACTCTTTTTGAGGATAGTCACCTATTACTAGATTCAAATCACTACCCTATTATCAGATTTAAATCACTACCACAACGCTTTTGCCCTAATGACTGAAGTGCCCTTGTGGAAGCATTACAGAAAAATCTATCTGAATGGTTATCTAGTTTCTGCTTGTGTTTTATCAGAGTTTTTGTTGCCTATTCTTGTAGCATGGGCTAGCGAGAACAAGAAGTGGGAAGAGAAGAAATAGAAGTTCAGCAAGTTCAGCTCCACGTCCAGCTTCAAGCCATGCTCTGAGCACTGAAGTAGACTGAGAAATCTGAGTGATTGCGAGGATATTCTGATTGAAAGGAAATTGCACAGCCAAAAGTCATCATACCATGAACTTAGTAAATGAGAAGTGAGAAGAATAAGACATATGTCCTGCTCTAGACTGACACCACCCAACAACTCAGTCACTAGTAAGGGGCTGCTCTAGGCTGAGAGTTCTGGGGCTATGGTCAAGAAAGAAGAGAACAATAGAGTTCATTACCTAGGATAGATAGGAGCAGGAGAAAGGCAGGTAAAATTTCTCCCACACCAAAAGAAATATAGAAATACTCCTCAAAGGCCGCTTCCCTAAAACTTTTTTTAAAAAAACAGCCCACCCCGTACTAATAATTTTATCTCTTTCTTTATAAAGTCTGAATTTGCCAACTGTCAAAGACCTGTATCATTTCTAAAACAAAACCATGTTATTAATGAAGCAAAATTTAGCATTTAAAATTTCAAACTAATATATGTCAAGAGTTTTTAATCATCTAAACCAAATAAGGATGATCCTCCTGGCCTACAGTCATTCCCACTATAGTAATAACAAATGTAACATACTCCAACAGAAGTGACTGTTTACTGTACAAGCTAGAACCACTAAGGCCAAACTCCAAGATCTGACAGGGTAAAAGGCAATGAAATTAAGACTTCTTTTAGACTTTTAGTCTTCCTATAAACAGCCCCAAAAAGCCTGCTGTGGTTCACACACCTTCCAACGTGCTGAACCCAATGAAATAAACATCCAGAAATCTTGTGAGTATAATGAGAATTGTAAGAGTGATTAAAGAAGATCGTCCTATTCCTTTTATGATTGCCAAAGATTACTCTGAACTGTGCAAAGGACATCACACTGCAAAGCTTAATCTGTAAGAGCCTCATACTGCAAAACTTTAGCCCAAAGCAGCTCCTAGGATGAATCAAGTGCTGGAGTTAAGCAAACCAGACAAATCTCTGTGGGATCTAGGTCACTGGGTAAAATTTGAGTTTATGCGAATAGCTGGCACAAATCCTCCTCACTGTTTAAGATCGATGTAAATCATCGGGACAGGGTTCCTGGGATAAGTAGTAGTACAAAGGCCTCCAGCTGGCCTTCTACATAGAGGTGAATTTTAAATAAGGCATTTAACAGACAGAAAGGGACTAAACAGACATAGGCAAGACAAATAGAAGATGCTGCCTTCATTCTGTTTAGGCATATGTATTCTACTGTTCTAAAAATGTTTTATTTAAAATGTGAAATGTAAACACATTCTCATGTTTATACTATTACAAGGCAGTATAAAAGAGACCAAGAAATTTGCAGCTAAATCTTGGTAAGAGAAATGTGGATCATTTCATGGCTGTGAAAAGAATAGTCCAGACAACATGCCAGATTCAAATCTCAGTCACACTGATACGAATGCAGAGTAATTCCACCAAGACTAGAAGAGTTTTTTGTGTGTTTACATCAATAAATTGAGAGAGAGATGCAGCCCCAAGTGATTTAGAGAAGTGGTCACAGACTCTAAATCTCTAGATAAAAAAAATAAGGCCTTTATCTTTTGTTTTACATCAATATTAGCTAGATAATATACAGCACTTAAATCAGAATTCTTCATTCAGTAATAAGTGGGATGAAGATAGGTATTTTCCTTATGTATTGATCCCACATTAAAAACATAAAACCCCTACGGTTTCTATACAGAAGGAAATGGGATCCTTTAAACACAGAATGGCATAAAAGAGAAGTTGTTCTGTGTCTCTCACAGAAGGACTGGTCTGAACATTAAGTACATGGGAAACCAGTGCTTGCTGTTCTTTGACACTGCAGCCAAGTTATCAATGAAACAGCAACAAAGCTCTGAGCTGAATGTCTTAATACCTTAAAGATGCATTAATCTGTTATGATCTTAGTTTTGCTTAACAATTTTATTGCAGTACAATCAAATGCTGCTCCAGACATGTCATTCAGGTTTCCCTTCATGGTTTCTTAAATATAGAATAGAAAGAATATGGAAGAAAAGGAAGAAAATAAGTCTAATTACACGTTGTGGGCGTGAATGAACTGGTTCTTGGAGCTCCTTGGGTAGTGGGAGGAGGTGGCATGGTTGGAGGCGTCAGCCTGGATTGTGTCTTCACATCCACAGGTGAGTCTGGCATTGTGGAATGCTTCTCAGTGCGATCTGCAACACATACCACAGGAACACACCAGTTTACTTCCCCAAGCACACCCCCTCTGACAAAAATTTAAAAGCTAATGCAAGAAGTGAGCCATTTCAGCATCTGCCATGAAAGACTTACACTTGATTATCTACTGTAGTGTGCTCTTCCCAAATTACATCATCTAAACCTTACTTAAGAAGGTGTAACACAGATGGTAAGACCTCATTTGTAGCAGTGCTGCATTATCTCTTGGGTTTATTTCTAGCATGTGCAGATGCTATCTCCCAAGCATTCCTGGAGATGCAATAATGCCACCTGCCTTCAAGGCTCTCACATTAGCCAGGAGTTAAAAACAGAGAGACAGGAAGGTAATAAATCCCCTTATGACAGCTATTCCAGAACTAAAACCTGAAGCTCTTTAGTACAGGTGAGATATTTGGTGGAATATCAGTTGAAGCCAGCTCTCTTCATGTCTCTTCTTTGTAACACCTGCTGCCCTCTCCATCGCTTCCCTTTGTAATCATGGAGAGATACTTATGTTAAATAACACACACCTTCTGGATCACTTTACCACCCTGCCCCTGGATATTCTGACATTCACCATAAGATAAACACAACATGCCAAAATCATCACACATACATACCATTGTTTTTAAAAAAGCATCTAAATCTCCACCTTCACACAGTAAGAACAAGTTTAATGTTCAAAACTAGCAAGATAAGTAGAAACATACCTCCCCAAGAAAACTAAAGGCAAAACCAGGCAGAAAACCTAACAGTACTCTTGCAACTACAGATCTAAAGATGCAAAATATTTGCTATAGAAGCTATAGAATTATCTTATTTTTCAACATCTTTTTGGACACCTCTGTTAAAATTTTTAAAAACCCACCCAACCCCTTAGGTTTCATTTATCAAGAATCAGCAAAATATGACAACATTTACGAACTGGAAGTAAAATAAAGGCTTCCTTACTCATGCCAGGAGTTTAGCAAGCCATCTTGAGTAAAGATGAGTAAGATCAAGTTTAGCTTTTAACGGGCATAAGTTAAATTCTTCCATCCCTTCTTTGGGGGCTCAGGGTTATTTATTTTATACACTGTTCTACACAAGTCTTCCTGAGCTCCATTAAATTATTTTGCAAAGTAAGTTAAGTGTTGCTGCTAATGGGTAAGCACAGACATCTGTGGTTTTAATTCAAGACAATAGCAAAGTCCTCCACTTCTATAAATTCTGTCACTCCACTTTGCGACGTGCTTTCCTTGTTCTTACTAACAACATACAAACTTCAACCGAAAAATCACATCTAAAATTTTTGCTGAGAGACACTAAGAGAAATTAAATGCAATGCACACATTTAACAAAGGAAGGGTATGTTTAAAAGAGCCTCAAAACACTTAATTATCAGAAAGCAAAAAAATATCCAAACCCCAAAGCCCACCAAAATTAACAACGCCTAATAGATACCAATCTTTAGCTGCCTGAAACTGAGAAGTATGTTCCAGAGATCTAGTGTGTCAGGTACTGCAATTACAGAAGCCATTTTCACCCTTTGTAGAAGTGCCTGCAGACGTTGCTTCAAGTTGTCATTGGAAGAGTAATTTCATATAGAATTCAGAGACAAATTTGGGGAAAATGAACAGTGAAACATCCCCAGAACAGGATGAGGGGAATACAGATACAGTATTACAGGATCTGTAGTGTTGATCTAAGATTAGTAAACCTCTGCACTGTGTAGGGAACACTCTACAAAATCATTAGCTTAAATATTAAAGCTGCTACACAGACAGGTGAGGTTTGAGTTGCAAATCAAGCAACGGTAAATTATTACATTCTGGAAAATAAAAGCAAGTTTTTAAACATATTCTACACAAATTTCCTTTCTATATCACTATACTAAAACAGTTAAATCTTTATCTTCAACAAGCCATTCATTTAATATAAAGAACTATGAAAACTCATCTTGAAATGTTAATTGCTTCCTTAATAGCTGAATTCATCTTGCACTCACCTCAACCAACCTCAGCAACAAGGGAATAAATAGCTTTCAGCTCATGTTGCAACAGAGGGAAAGAGGCACAGCAGTGAGCCCAAGCCCTCCTAAATAAAGGCAAATATTTCTGCCATGCCAAGAAAGGAGAGAGAAAGGGAGGCTTGCCAGAGCTGGTGGGGAGATAACAGTGGGAACTGCTGGTCCATCTGGTTTTCATTCTGCTAACACTCACATTGAACTGTTAAGGAAGGCAGTCCAGGTACACAGATTTGAAGCATGTGGGAGCGCAGACACAGGCACAGAGGAGATGGAGGTGGGTGGAAGAAGGAGTGAGAGAAATCGAACTCCTCTAACAGTCTGCTGCTCGCAGCAAGCAGGCACAGCCTGTATCCTCCAATTCAGCTGTTGATAACTAAAAGCGATCCCGAGCCTGTAACCAACCGCACGGCTCCTGCTCCCCTCCTTTGCTGCATTTCAAAGTTCAGGTTTGATCAGAAACGCGCTCAGATTGGAGGGGGGAGGCTTTTCCAAAAAGCTGGCAATGTTTTGTTACTTAAATTGAACACGGTAGTGGGAAATAGTGTGCTGGTTTTGCCCTCCAATTTCAGATTGCCATTCTACCATGATCCAACTGGTTTTTACTCCCTTGAACAATGTCTGCCACCCAGTTTGCAGATCACTGAAATTATCCACAGACCTCTGTACTTCTCATGTACGTCTAATGACGTTAGGCTTGCCTTTCCTAATTACCTTTCTCTGGACCTCTTAGGGGTAAAAAAATCCCTCTACAGGCCACTTACCTTTGCTCAACCTCTTTTCCCCCCTTGCAAAGCCCTAAACCACACTCTGCTACTGTATGATGGCAGGCACATAGCTTTGTATCTGGTTGTCCATAAATTCCCTAGCCCTGCCTTCTGTGAAGAGATACAAGGCTCCTTTCAAGCATACCTCAAACCATTTCTAACTAGAGTACAAGACTGTCTTGTCAGAGCAGAGAGTCTCCTTGAGGAGGGCAAAAAGGGGCTTCTGAAGAAGTACAATGCCAAATGCAAAGCTCTTCCACATGCTTGGAAGACACCACCACACCACCCAGGAGAACAGCCTTTACATCCCACTTTTCCACCCTCTTTAACAGCAAAACTTCTGCAGGAGCTGTTCTACTCTTACTGCTGCTATTTACCTGTTCCTTGCCTCTACAGCTGGTTCCCTGACCTCCACAGGAGCTATGGGGCTGGGAGCACCTGCCTACAGCAGCTCTGCACTCACTGCTGTCCTACCACCCGCAGCCCTGGAAAACCTCAGCAGCTCTGTTTTTAGATCTCTCGGGAGGGAGTGGTGATGGAGCACAAAGCAGAGCCACCTCTGATAATAGTGTTACCAGTTCTTGTGATCTGAACTCCTAAAGCTTGTAGTGTCTGATACTTAGCCTAGAACTCCAGCTTCTATAAATCTTTTTTTTTTTTTCAAATGAAAAATTTAAATTTAAAAAAATTTTTTTTTAAAATCCTAACCAAACCCAACAACCAACACTTCTTACTCTAACTGTTGAACAATAGCCCGATAATACGAAAGTTAAAGACAAAACAGTATTTAAACAGTATTCCTGAGTCAAGCTTACCCTAAACCATGTCATTGCATGAGGGCTTTTATGTATAGACATTTTTGATACATAGACATTTTTGATACAAACTCCAGTGGATGTTCTGCTTTCCATACATTCAGAGATGATGAGATTCTGGGAGGGGAAAGAAAGGATCCCTCAAGAGCAAAACCTGTTTTTCACATGTGAAGACCTGCCTGTGCAAGATTTCATGTACATTTGCTCCAGTTTTATAATGGAGAAGCATATACATTGAACTTTCCCTGAAATTTGGAAGTTTTAAGGAAAACCCTGTCTTAAAATGGCTTAATTTCTTGAATTCAAACCATTTTTATGCTTTCTTCTCAAACCAAACTCCCCACTTGCAAAGATAGTTCTGATATTTTTTCCTGTTGGACATTTCAAACCATAATCCTGAATTAGCAGGGACATACCAGGAAGTTTCATATAGGCAGTATCCCACAGCATCACACATTTCAGAGCACGGGCTGTGTATACGGAGAGAGTAACTTCTTTCAGGTGCAAAGATTTCTTCCAGTGAATCCCTCTAACTAGTGACAGACTTTCACTCCTTAGGCCAGATTGGATCAAATGGGGCTGAAACCAGAGGTCCTCCAAACCAAAGGAGAAAGGAGACATATGCAATTCATTCTGCAGTGTTAGGTGCAATCAATTCAGGATGGAGATAGATGGTGAAATAATGGTCTAGTCCTAATCCATACACACAACTCTCTGGTGCAGTAAGAGACTTAGAATAAATTCAGAAAATATGTTTCAAGTATGCAGAGATCTATTGCATTTGCTTTGGATTATATTTTTTATTAAAAAAAAGAAAAAAACAAACACAAACATTTTGAAATATACATTCTTGAATCGCTTTTACAGCATAAAGTGAGGAACTGTGATTTTACCACAGTATTTTACTCCATTTTAAATTAAAGAATGTTGTAAAACCAGATTTAAATTGTGATATTTCTTCTATGGATGTCTTGGTTCATGAAACTATACTTGTCATTCATTCAGTTTTTATGGTATCACTATATTTAGCTGTTAGGTGAACACTGGTGTTTACTGTAAGCACAGCCAGCTTCTGAAGACAAACAGGGAAGAGACAAAGTAAAACGTGCAGGAGCAGGGGCAAAGAGATGTGCATGTATTCAAACTGCTTTACTTTACTTCCTGTACCGTAAAAGATTTAGTCCATTTTTAAAACAAGGCGGTCTTTCATATATGGCAACATTTCAGCTCACATGGCACCCTTCCAAGTCTAACGCATCAAGGAAAACTGATGTATGGAACAAAATATGGAATATATAAATACTTTACTGATACCATTTCAATAGCCAATTCAATGTCAAGCATTTCTGGGAGTGGTGTGTTTTCAATTTCCTTTTTTAAATGAAAAAAAGTACGGTATAATATGCTGTGGCATTTATTTTACTTTTAGTTAGTGCAAACAGTTCCAGATGTATATTCAGGCATGAAAGATTCTTAAAAGACGCTCTATATTGATTGTACAGTACTCACTACTTCTGTGCCAACATGTTAAAAATAAAAACTGCCAAATTAAAAGAGCCATTGTCTTGTTTCCTTTAAACTGACAGAAAGAACAAACCCCACAAACGACACATGGGATTAGGACCCACCTCCACCACCCAAATGATATTAATTGAGACTAATATCTGTGGGATTTAATACTGATGATGGTTATATAGATGGCATTGGTCTAATTTTGATTACTTTGAGAAGAATAGCACAGAATTTGCAAGCATGTTGTGTTTGTACAAGTTGTGAGTCACAGTAGTGACCAACTGGGAGACACAAATCCACAAGTCCACCCAAGAGGACAAATTACATAGCTTTTTCATTCATAACGCTATCATGCTACAGTCAGTAAAGAACCTTTCCTCCTAGTTTTGGCCAAGCCATGCAGCACTGTAAGGCTGTTACAAGACCCACAACTCTCGACTCCCAGACCTGCCACTACACAGAGCAGGATAGTACTATTGGTTGAAAAGGACTCATTCAAGAATGCACAGCGTAAGTCTGATATATACTGTAAAGCCTACCCACCCCACGCACTGCACACCTGGTGAAACCTCTAAGTCCTGCAATACAGCCATAAAACACGACATTTGAATGACACCACTTCAGACTCTCTCACAGCCAAGCATGTCTGGGACTTGCTTGAGACCAGTCCAGTCTTCATTACATTCGTCTCTTGGCCCTTTTGACTTTTTCTTAATGAATAAACAAGGACCTAACCACAATGGATGCTTTTACACTATAAACAAGTGATCTCAAACAGGCATAATACAGACATAACTTTCTGTCAGCACCAGACGCAGTCACATTACTGACCTAGAAAGAAAACATCACCCAGTTTCCAGTTCCCCAGTGGAGAACTTTTACTCCCTAGGTGATTTGCAGAAAGGCAGTATCAGAAAGCAGCTCCGATACTCAGACTCCCATCTTTTGTCACAAAACATTATACCTGCAAGCTTTATCCACCAGGAATGAGAATGATGAGTGTGGGGCAAGTGACAGACATGCACAGCAAAGTTTCAAGACAACATAACATTTCACTGCCCCCTTAGTACACCAGGCATGAAGCTCACATACTGAAGACCCTTTTGCAAGAGCAGTATCACAACTCTACTGCAGCCTTACCTTGGTTCTCCCCTGCTCAGATAGTTGAATGTTTCATATCACCAGCTATTCAGAATAAATTAAAGCACACTCAGTTTACCCATCTCTTCTCATCTAATATGCAGGAGCTACAAGAAATTCTGCATCCCAGGAGTTCGCTGAAGTTATCTCAGGCCAAGTTATCAGAGCTTTTTTCAGACGTGCTAAAAAAAAAGCCTTGAGAATAATGCAATCTCCACTCTGTCTCCCAAAAGATAATGGGATTTTTTTGTGCTACTGTCACCCGAATTTGGTAGGAAGAGCTTGTGGATGATGTAAAGTAGGTGAATGATGGACAATGCTTTGCATCATGTTCTTCATCCATAATAGTACCTGACTGCTCCTACCATCATGACGACCAACCAAAAACACAAGCATTCTCCTTCATTGCAGTTCTCTAGGGTGAAATGTTCTGAGTAGCAAAAAAAAGTGTCCCACGCTCATGGCTTATCAGCTGAAGGACAGATAGTTACACATATTATAGAGTAAGCAATGCATGAGTTCAATCTCAGAGTTGCGACAGAAATGTTATGGCTTGGCTTTCTTTGCCTGGACATATATTTTTCTCCTGAAAGAAATAACTTGTTTTACCATATAATTTCATTGGGGGGGGGGGGGAGGGGGGGGGGGGGGAATTAGAAAAATAATCTTTTTCCTCTCATTTAACAATCTGACATGTTTTGACAGTTTCCAAACTATCATAAATTCACTTTCAGTTATTAAATAATTAAAAACTGACTCTTGTCAGAATTGCACCTTTTTTAAAACGCCTCTTTTCTCCTTCCCCCTTCCTGGCTTTGCAGATTTTACTATGTAAAATCACTTGAACATACAAAGGAACGCAGGGAAGAAGAATACATTCTAAATCTAGCTCTACTATTACCATAACAGTTTATGAAATACTTTAGCATGACAGACAAGCAAAATAAGGGCCAATTGTAGCAGCTGCCCTATGCTTCCATAAGCCCTCAAAAAAATAGTCTACAAGTGGCCTTGTCGTGGCTGAATACATATCAGTTGGCCTGTAATGAAGGCAAAGACAATGCATATTAATTCTAAATATCCCACAAAGCACCCATGAAGATGCCTCTATGTATGCACAACTAATGCAGTTAATAAGCAAATAGTCCTACAACCATTATTGAAATACTGTTTCCCTGTTTACATTGTTTCCTGGATCTTTTCTACTTCATTTTGTTGACAAGCTACCAAACTAAGAACTGTGTGTTTTGAGGGGTTGTCTTTCACGTCACAGGAACTATTACTGCTATTCCAAAACCAGCTCACTGAACGCTGAGGCCTGAGTGAAGAACAGGTGCCCACTGCCTTCAGCATGAAGAACTGAAGAACAATCAGAGCAATCACTGGCCAAACCCACTCCTAGACCTCCCCTACAAGCTATGAATGTGACAACCCTTCCACACTAGCAATGGCTCCCTTCACTTCTCTTATACTTACAGAGGAAACCAATGGTATGTTAAGTCTCCCCAGCCAGTAATTTGTTTCCTTTTGTACCATCTTCTATGGAAGACCTGCCCTTGTCAGGATTGAATGTTATTTGACAAACTACAGATAAAGTTAGACTGATACACCTAAGAAACTCAAATGCTATTAGCATCAAATTAGTCTTGTTTGTATGCTCTTATGTACTCAACCACACATAGCACACATCCTTCCCACTACAAGTAAGAACATTTTCTCTCCCAATACCAATTAAAATTTCCAAACTTGCTCTCCAGAGGCATGTTTATATTTTAATCCAAATTAACAGTAGTTTGTTAACACAGCTAAAAGTCTGAAGCAAAATAAATATTAACTCCTTTCTTTTTAATGCACTTATACAAAGTGTAAAACAGAGCTGTATCCATTTTAGAAAAGTCCTAAGAGAGTACTGATACCAGTATTCCATTAAATTTAACTAGAACTGAAGTCTCCAATACAGACTAGATAAAATAATCTGAAATAGCTTGTTTAGATTCAGGGCAACTTTAGGTATTAAATTACTCTGCCAGCAACAAAAGTTATTATGGCTGTACTTTTTTAAAAGGCATTGCTTAGATTTATAAAACATGACAGAAGTCCTTTAGGCTCAAAAAGAATCAAACATGAGTGTAGGCAGTGATATTTTCCATGATTATACATATGAAAATATGACATAAGGATTACCAAGAAGGTAACGGATATACGTCTGGCTCTGCTTGGTTTTGAACTGTGGAATTTGTCACAGACAAGCAAAGATCCTCTAAGGTGTGGAGCAGTGTTGGCCAGTCTGGGACAGACTGCTCCTCACTTCCATGGATCAAGTTCCCAAATCCCCACTCTATCAGACTGTGCCACTTTACTCAACCAAATATCCAATTCCTCCCACTGATACTTCAAACGATGAAAAAAAGTTTGTTCTGTTTAGGCCAAATGTGCAGGCCTGGGAAGCAACATATTACCCATAAGACAGAAAGGATGGCCAGCCAAACTCCCTCCTCAGCAAGTACCAGTCCAGTCCAAGGAAGGCTGCTAATTTCTGCTGTCTAATGCAGATAGCTAAACTAGCAGACTATACTCCCCATATGATCAGTGAAAAGAAAAGTTAGAGCCTCTGATTATTATTTCCTAAAGTTGCTAAGGCAGATAGTATAAATATTCCTGTATAGATTTAGGTCCTTTGTCCCACAAGAACCAGAAGCATTCAGACTACTCTAGCAGTGTGGCTGGCGTACACAAGAATTGGTGATCCTCAGTCACCAGGCATACTAACTCCTTGGTTTCTATTCAGCCAGCCAAGACTGGCTGAATATATTCACCAATGAAAAATATATCATGAATGTATCTGCCCCAGAAACCCTTGCTCAGGTGCTGCCATTATTACTTAGTGCCACCACCAGCAACAGAAAAGTAAAACTATAGGCTTTTACCCTATCTTGGTATTATACACTGACAATCTTCGAGCAGTGCAATTTATTACCCTAATCAGTACTTCGGCATTTGTGGAAATACACACTTTGGAAGACTATCATTTCACATCATCAGATGATGCCATTAAAGACATCTTGTGTTTACATGACTGACTGTCTAGACAGTGTGTGAGAAAATACTCGTTATTAGTTACAAGTCAGCTCCTCCTCGATGCTGCATGTCACACCAACTGTCTTATTTTGGGCACTGGATCACACCTGAAACCAGCAGTGTGGAGGTGGGAGGGGGGAAAGGAGTCTCAGAAACCTCACATGAAATTAAGACCCTTCATCTCAAATACTTTCCTAGGTGAGGAAACATTGCTATTGACAAATAAGCTCACAAGCAAAACAAATGTTACCATTAGCAAAACCTAAAGATATTTCAAATCAATTGTCTGACCTAATATATCACATGCATACTTAAAAGCTAATATGAAATAATATAACCACGTAAAAGAAGAGGGAAAGGAAGAAACTTGTGCATGTCATGTAAAAATCAGACTAAGAAATGTAAAACCCCCTTCTGAAGCAAGTGTATTCACACAAATTCAAACTGGCAGAGAAATAAGGTGATCTCACCCAGGAAGAGAGGTGCTGGGTTAGTCTTGCAGACCCCAGCCCCAGAAACACTCAAGAATATGTGCTTAACTACAGATACTGGAAACAGCTGTAGGTAAACTAATGAGACCACTCACACGCCATACAATTACACGCAATGTTTCTAGACCTTAAAGCATCACAGCAGTCTTAAGTCTTGCACAACAAAACTTCAAACTTCCTTTTTTTTAAAGTATCTTCTCTTTGTTTTGAATTTTAAATCAGACTGCAACCAAAAAAAACCAAAACAAAAAACCGCCCAAAAATCAGCTGAAGCCTGAATTGAAAAAAAAGTAATTATTACAGAATCTACATAAAATATTAAAAGAACTTCAGCTATCACAGCATTGCCGTGCTTGACAGTTGTACAAAATATGGTTCATTTCATGCCCAGCAGATTCAAATTAAATGTGGTTTTTTTCAACAAATACATAAAAAAAAAGGTTTTTATATTTATAGAACCTCATTTTCATCAAGCCAGCTAAACCCCCTACTCCAACACAGCAATTTAATATTGACCTTTGTGGATCAGTGGAGCTTCCATGGCTTACCTCTATGTGTGTGCATGTATCTGTGCATGTATGCGCGCGTATATCACTTATACAGATATTTAATTAAGTTTTACTTACTTGATTTTGAGTACAAAAATACTTAACTGTTTACTATGTTTGGTTTGGTTTTTTAATTTACATTCTGCTTTAGAAAATTCTAAGAAAGAAGTAAGTCTTGAGTTACACTGAAGGGAGTGTTCAATGAAGGGTAAACTGCAGGGCGAGAAGTCAGACACTCAGTGATACAAGTGCAAGAGAAATATTGATAAAGTAAAGAAGTCTGATGCATTTGAACTCTGAATGTTCAACGTGGATGCACTTAACCCTTGGTAATACGGTAAGTTTTATCGTACATGAAAATAATGTCATGTACATTAAAAGAATCTTACAAAAAGCAGATTTAACTCTCTCTGTGCTGTGGAAACACCCTGCGTATGGCTTTGGGTCTGCTCAGGTACATACATTTTGCTTCACTGAGAAGTGGGTTAACCAGAAGAGAAGCCATTTTTATGAGAAAGGGAAGAAAATTCAACACGAGGAAAGAAACTCTGCATCAGGGCAGGTGGTTGTTGAGAGGGCACTGGGGGAGGCTTTTCCCATGGGGGGCAGCAGCCCCAGGATGCACCTTCAGCGTTCGCTGGTGGCACCGGAGTGTTGGATGAAAGGGTACCTGCAGAGAAACACCGCCTGGCTGGGAGCACACCTCTGCCAAGAGCTGCAGGAAATTTTTACAGGTGACTGCTGACCACCAGAGGGAGCCGATATTGTGCAGCTGCACAGGGGAAACTCCCTTTCCACGCAGAAAATTCAAATAAATGGCAAGGTACTCAGAAACCCAAACGGAGGTGCTTAAAGAAAAGTTCTTTCCAGTATCAAAAGTTAACTTCAGCTGTGCGATATAAGGAAAGCCTATGATACTATGTGTGTATACATCTGTATGTACTATTCTGTTTCCACAGTACCAAACATAGTATTCTCTCTAAATTTTGGCTATACACATTTCTTCCTGAAAGGATTAACTAGGCAATACTGGCTGCAACAGAAGACCATTTTCAATGTCACCTACTGTCATCTATTTACTCCAGCCAAACAAGTCAGAAGTTTCCCTCCACCCCTCACTTCATCCTGCTTTAGAGATGGCTTTCATACATGAAGTACTCAAAAAGCAAAATTGCAGCACGCAGCACATCAGACAGTGCGGCATGCCTACAATCACACACTATATCCAGCCATAGGAACCCCGATCATGCTCACACAACTATAGCCATGTGTTGATAGATGAATTTGAAACCTGTTTTTTTTTTTTTCCTTCACATCTATAATCAGTCAGAGAGATCAAATGGCAAGCAGGGCAGAAACAAAGGAAAAAAATAATAGGGCAGCTCACATAGATCTTTCTAAACATCCTTCTGGCACCAAATACATATTAAGCAAGCTAAATCCCAATGGCAGAGACAATTCAAAAGTATAGAGAGATAGTGACTGCACTGAGATCTCCTGTAAGGACATGTTTCTTTATAGTCTTCACTTGAAATAGAAGATGTAAAACACATCAGTAGTTGTCTGGTAGACTTTAAACTGCTTGGATATGAAGAAATAAAGAACTGCTGAACTGCAACAACCATCCAAGGCAAATTACAAAAATACAAAATACAGGTTTAAAAAAGGGAAAATAGGAGTACCTAAACAGTTAACATGAATAATCGTCCCCCAAATGAGTTCCTATCCATTATCTTTTTCATAATTATTGCAACAGAGCAAGTAGTTTCAGTATCTGTACATACAAACGACCTATTAGAAACTTAACAGGTCATTTCGAAAGGTGATTATGAGCCCTGACTTACAGAGCTACTCAGTTTTGCACATAATTCTGTTCAATGCCAACAATCTGCAAAAAATTAAGATAAAATATGTTTCCGCAAGACTAAGTGGAAATAAACTTTAGAAACTAAAACCATCACTCGAGAAGGTATGAAGTGGTGGACACTGATGAATCAAATGAAGTCATTTGCATAACTGAAATGTTAAAAAATTTGCTTTTGCCTGTGCTCTGTTACCAGAAGAATGGAATGAAGAGGCAGTAATTATATGTTACAGCTCTTATAATGCCACACGCTATAATTAAATGATGATGAGTGTAGCAGTGAAAAGTCTAAGGTTAGATAGAAGGGATAAAAAACATAGTAGATTATCAGAGTGGACATCTGCTACAGATCACAGCATGAACAGCAGAAATGTGTGGGTAGATAAAGATACCTCAACCAACTCCTTTAAAGAGTTCTTGCAACAAGAGGATGGTCTTCATCATCACAATGGTCCTTATTAGCCCTGTTCCTGATTGGGTAACTGTGCTTTCACTCTAAACAAACACACAATAGATTTTGTAATAGAAAATATTAGAAAATTACTCAGAACCACCATTTAGGTAGAGCAATAAAGAACAGACGTGCAGCTTCCTCAGCTGCTGAGGTTGTTAAGAAACAGTAGGAGACACAGTAACAGATCCTGGCACTCCCACTGTAAATGGCTTGGGCACATTGTAAAGAAGTTAACTGAGCAAAACCAGAATAGGTTCACTTAAAATGTGCATGGAAAAAAGGTAAGATCAAGCATACCAACCTACATTACCCAGAGGAAACAAAAGAAATACCAGATTTCATTCATATCAAATAAATAAATGAGAAAACAAAACTATAAAAATCTTTGATCTTAATTAAAATTGAAAAAAGCTTGTGACAACTAACAAATAGCTTTGACACTGGCATAGCTTGGGTTTAAATCTGTCTCAATGGCTGAGAAAGAAATGGGTGAGGGGGGAGCCAAACCTGGACAAAACCCCCACAATTCTGGAAACATGTATGTGATTATTTACAGGAAGAAGTGGAACAGAAAATGGGAGATTGATACCTATTGTTCTATCCTCATTTTCTCCTCTAGCACAAAAAGAGAGAAAAGAAGAGGTAAACAAACACACCAAGGTACTATTACTCCATTCAGTCAGAGCTAGGATCTCAGGAGTCTCTCAACATATTTTCCTTCCCTCCAGCGACCCCAAACCCTGACAAGAACAGGGATAAGAAACTATTACCTCATTGGTTCTGCAGGGAGCCAGCAGCCTTCTCATCCGTTACTCCCCCACTCCTTGTTTCTTTTTCTTACTGTTTAAAATGATCTATCTTTCTCTTTTTTTACCATTTCAAAATGTAGACTTCAAACACATGCTCTGCTCTGCATCATGTTATGTCACACTGGAACATCTCAAAATGCTGAACTTCACTTGTGATTATTTATGTAAAAGCTTTGTTTTCTTTTAAACTGTGTGTATTTTGTTTGACTGTACCTACTGATAGCTAAATTCCCAAACCTTTAACCTGCCATCTCAAAGAAGCTGATGTAAAAGAGTCCATGTAGAGTTTACTGTCGGTCTGTAATGAGAGTAAAATTATAAATCTCCGTACTGAAAGCCAGCTGCTTCATTCTTAACTCTGATCCCCCCCTTTTCTTTTGCATTCTAGCTAGCATACAGCTGTAATAAATGTGGCTCTTCTCACAAGCCGTGCAGATGTTAACAGTTCTGTAGGACATCAAGAAACATTTCAAGAATCTTGTAAGTGCTGACTAAACTTGCTTGAATTACCCACACTACCTCCTCCACATTCCTATTCAGTAACATTAGCCTTCCTGAATGTATTAAGAAAAAAAAATAATTAGCATTGAAGCCAAGACATTAATACCTACGTCTAAATGCACTATCAATAAACAAGGAATGTTCTTAAGACATCAGACAACAGATACTGAGATAGTGAACCAAAAGAAGTCAATTTATTCTTTGTCAAGATGACTAATGCATTTTTCATTTCTTATCTATGCAAGAGTGGCTAAATGACTGTCTGAAAATATGTATTTATAAAAGTCACAGCTGGATGTATTTGAAAGAATGGATCAGAACTACAGCAAGATCTTTTCTTTTCTAGTAATCAAGTGGATTAATACTTAAATTAGAGTGAAGGAGTTCAAAGTGCTACCTAGTATATTTTTATTAAAGTTATATTAGCATGACAGTCATATGCATTAAAGATTAAGCTACAGCCTCAAACCACAGTCAGTTCTGGGCAGGAGCAAGAGTCCAGCTGTGCAGGTAGAGGACTAGATACCAAATGCATTCATTAAACAGATCTGTATTAGAAATACTGTTTTAACATTCTTCCTTCTTCAAGCAGCATGCTCATTTTGGCTGAGGTAGCTAATTTTTTTCATAGTAGCTACTAGGGATATGTTTCAGATTTGTGCTGGAAACAGTGTTGATAATATAGAGCTGTTTTAGTTATTGCTTAGCAGCGCTTACACGGAGTCAAGGCCTTTTCTGCTTCTCACCCCACCAGCGAGCAGGCTGGGGGTGCACAAGGAGTTGGGAGGGGACACAGCTGGGACAGCTGACCCCAACTGACCAAAGGGACATCCCACACCATATGATGTCATGCTCAGCAATAAAAACTTGGGAGTTGGCCAGGGGGCCACTGCTCAGGAACTCAATGGGAATTGGTGGGTTGATGGTAAGCAATTGTTTTCATTTGCTTTACTTGTCTTTCTTAGGTTTTACTTCTCTCTGTTATTTCATCACAATTTTTATTGCTGTTGTTGTGATTTTATTTTGGTTATTAAACTGTTCTTACCTCAACCCATGAATTTTCTCACTTTTCACCCTTCCAATTCCTTTCCTCCCATCCTGCTGCAGGGGGAATGAGCAAGCGGCTATGTGGTACTTAGTTGCCAGCTGGGGTTAAACCACGACAAGCAGAAAGCTTAGTCTCCCTTCTTTGGGGTAGGACTTTCAAAACATGTGAAGCAGTTTAGAAGCACAGTCACCAACAAAGACAAATGTGACTAGTACTCACGTATTACTCCAGACACTTGAAAATCCAACATCAAATACCCTACCCTATGTGTAAACTTCACACTTTCAAAACCTACTGGAAGGAGGGCTGCAGAGCAATTCACAGCACTGAGCCATAAAAAGATCACAATCTTTGACAAGTTCAGAAACAAAATGTGCAGTCGAGAGTTTCTACAGCACAGTTTTGAGATTGTCTCCAGTCAAGTGTCAATCTCAGCAGAGTTTCAAAGAGGACAGGGTAGGGAGAAATAAAACGAACATATCCGTACATTTCCTGCAAGAGATCGATAAAAAGACCTCACTCCTACAAAGACTCACAGACCTGCTCAACTTCAGATACTTATCCTATTATGGTAGAACATTTGAAGTTAAAATCAAATCTTTGAAGATGCAGGGCCCAAATAATTTACCATTTAATGTGGAATTCAGGCTATTGTTTGTTCTTTCATTTAGCAATACAGGAAATCTGAATACAAAGGAGAATTGCAACGTGCTATTTTTTAAATGCTTTATGACACTGCTTTTAAGAGTAATTTCATCAAAATGTCATAAAAAGTACCTTTAAGCATTTTGAGATAAGGAAAAAGACAATAGACTACAACCTTAAAAAGAAGTTAATGTAATATTAACAGAAGCTATGTAATTATCTAGTCCAAAACCTCAACCTGTCTTTAAGCTTCCCCAAACAAAATAAATTGAGAGAGGAGGAAAAAAAGAATTTTAAAAAAAGGAGAAAAATAAAAAGAGAAGAGAAAGAAAACCCACATGAGCCAGAGTCCCTCAGTGCTGTTATTCCTCCACGAGCGGAAATGTTCAGTTCAGTCATGGCTTAGGAGGCATAAACATCATTGAAATTCAAAGGCAGCTCTGAGAGAGAGGACGCCTCAATTGGTATGCAAGTGGTGTTTTCTCGCCCTGAATACATTATGAACTTGCAGCATGCTAATATGCCATGCTATCATAAGCACCAGATGGAACAGTAGGCAGTATATGTCCCATCAAACCTCAGGAAGATGTATTAATGTTCCTGCTCTTTTTTTTTCTTCCCTTCCCCTCCCCCTTCCCTACTACAACCCTTCAGCTGTGTCCCTAGACTGGCACATTTCTTAGCATCAGTCACCTGCTCCTGAAGCACAGTTCTCCAGGGTTGCCTCATCTTCACCAGGTGGTGCCAAGCATCTTTTCAATCTTTTTTATCGTAGAAGGTAAAGGCCACGAGACGTGTCAGGCTGTGCTTACTGAAGGGTACCGAGTACAAAAGATAACATCATGAGATAAACGATAGATGAAGAAAGACTTTGGGTTTAAAGCTAGCACAATAGTTTCAAATTATGTATAAGTAGCGCAACACAAATTTCCTCCTCAGTACTACTGGCAAATGAAGAATTGGGGTGCAGCAGCAAAGGGTAAGATTTTCTGTGTAATCAAATAAAACAGAGGAAACTGATGTAAAGATCTGTGAACTAAATTCCTTTTTTCACCACACTGGAAACCTTTACGGAGAAGACATACACAATTCAACAGCCATTTATAGAGTAGGGGGCAGGGTTTAATTTTAAACTGGAGTATGAAAATGGCACACAGGCAAATGAGTTTACTTTTAATTAGAGAATTACATTATTTGATTTTGATCAGGATTGCTTGGACCTGTATATGATTCCAAGGAAGTGTAGTATTTTAATACTGCTCTGCATCATTGATGAATTTAGTCAAAGGAAGGTTTATATGACTAAAGAGAAATGTAATCTAGTATTCTGTAGGAAAGTATATGCATATGCATACAAAACTAAAACAGAATTTCTGGTACCACCTGAATTTGTCCTATCTGTTCACAGAAATATGCCTCCTATTGAAATATATAGCTTGCAAGAAAATTATTTTCTTTTTTTTCCTTCTACTGGGCCCTTCAAATGATAAAATACTGTCCTCGGAACTGAAAATGAAGTGTCTGTGCATTCAAACCACACGAAAGACATAAGAAGGCTAAAGAAAAGCAAATCAGCTTTTCTCATTTGAAGTTTTAATGTTCAAGTATTTTTAAATAAGTTTGTTTTTCAGAAAGAAACCACATCAGTAAACATTTTGCTAATTTCTGATATTTTAGAAACCACCTGCTGATTTACAAACAGCTCTCACTATGCATGTAAATCTATTATTTTTCTAGCAACTTTAGCCTTCTCATAATACAGTCTAATTCTACAAGATGATGAGTATTCGCAACTCACATGAACTTTTCTGGGAATTAAAATTGCTCAAAACCTGACAAGAGCTACTTACATGAGTTATCCGTTTTATGTATAGGAAGGATTTTTTCCAAGTATTAAAGGTCTAGTTGACAGGGATTTCCCCCCACTCATCCAATTCTAACTAAAATTAAAAAGAATGTTCTTTCAAACAAAGCACTTTACAACTGTTATTCCCAAATAACAGGCATTATTCTAGCATCTATTAAGTCCAGATAGACTCTAATGGAAAGATGTCTTAGGGACTGAGTCAGAAATCAGACCAATTTTTTTCCTTTTCCTATGGAATATTGGGGGGCTCATTTTGTTATTTAATGTATAGCTTTAAGGGTAATTTGCTAGATTATGATTTGCATTGTGCAAATAAGTCTATTTAAGTCCATTATCCTGAATTATAAAGTAATTTCTGACACCTTAACAGCACTCAATTTAATTACAACACACTGAAACAGTACAGCTAACTCCCAAAGGAACCTGTTTGGATCAGAAGATGATGATATATGCTAGCTGTTGATCATCTTTCACCATCAGATCTGTTTTAAAGAACGGTATCATAATATCTGCATTGTCATATTATTTTGTGGCAAAGAGCCCTCAAAAATCCAGTAGTTGCATGCAACAATGTGTGAATATCCCAGGCTTGTAAGCAGACATATTTAAAAAGCAGCAGCTTTACTGTAATGACCAAAGGAGACAAAAAAAGGCTTTGATTTTGATTCAGCAAGCGTCAATTTCTGCAGCAGAATCCCCATTAGGTAATTCATCAAGACATCTATTTTCATTCTATTATCTAGTGTGGCAAGACAGCAAAAACACTTACAGCCTCCAAAAAAGAAAAACACTTGTGACAAAACTATTAAGCATTCCTGGTGATTAAGTAATAGACACTCATTCTTTCAAGACTGTCTTGAACCAATACCCCAGACAAAACCATGCAATCATATTTGCTTGGTGTCAGGATGAAATCAAGTCATCATGATTTTCTGTATTCCTTCAAGAAAAAGCAAGTCATTCAGCAGCATCCATAAAGCTCTTTCTGAAAGAATATAGAAGTTAACTAAGGAGAGAGTATAACATTTCTCTTGTGGCTCTACAGAGGGATGCAGGTCGATACCTGAAACGCAGGTAGTGTTTTTATCTTTGGAGCGTTTACAGACTCCCAAGCAGAAGCAGACAGAAGGAAAAGCTGTACAGTGGGATAAACTAAAGAATTCTGTTTCTGCCAGTCTCTGAAGATCAATTACCATTACTTTCCTTCCTCAAAATGAAAGGAATTGGAAATTTCTGCTCCTACTATACCAATTTACATGTCAGAGGAAGACGCCTAGCTGGTCAATTGAGAAGCACCCATGCAAATCCAACCTTGATTCCATCAAGACGTGGTTCTGTCCACGCAGAGGAGTCTGAAGAGGGCAAAGTAAGACTATAACACTGTCTCTCCCTCAGATGGCAGAGAACCTGTTATAGACACTCTGAAGACTCTGCTTTCATACCAAGCTCTCAATGAAAGTTTCATGCACAGATTCATCTCCTGTGCAGCAGCCTTGCTTATTAAATATAGAAAACCCAAATACAGATTTGCTTTTACAACCAGAGAATAATGTAAAGAGAGATGTAAGTAAATTAACAAAACAAGATGAGCATTCTTCAAGATATTTTAAAAATTTAACATGAGAGACACAAATAGTACCCCCAGAGAGGCCACTGTCTCGCTTCTCTTCCATTTGCAAGGGCACAACAAAGTGCTCACTTAGGACTTTGCGATTTAAAATATACACTGCACAGATCCCCTCTAAAAATTGCAAAGGATTTCACTTTTGTTTCTGAAGATGGAATGCAATCTAATGGTGATCTCAGTGTAAAATAATCAAATAATTACCTTAACGAGGTAATTTAAATTACTTCCAAGATCTAATATGAATGAGATTGACAGAAGCTCTCTCGGGACCCTAGAGCAAGGAGATCCTACAGCACCATGGAAGGATGAACTCAACCGATGTGGACCACCTGAATTCTAGAAACAGTTTTACCACCGTCATCCCTCTCTCAGCAGAGAAATGAAAACTAAAACCACCAAGACCAAAGACATGGTAAACTGTTGCAAACCAGTTTCCAAGAAGAAAACCAATTACTTTCAGAGCTACTCAATGACAGTGCCATCTGACCTTGCTGGATATCTAATTATACCCTTTCTTTTACAGACATAAGCAAAGTTGCTTTAATGAGCACCTTTCCGCTTTCTTTAATCTGTTAGTTACTCTCAGAGTCCCTATGGTTCACTCAGTGTTTCTCAGTGTGTACTTTCAAAACTGATACAAACCACTATTCCTTCTCAAAAAGTACAAGGTTGTCACATCCCTGGTTTTTAAAGATCATTTTTGTACATTGTAGTATTTATAGTTTTAAAAAGTCAAAATAGTGTCCCTTATACAGTTCCAGAAAAAGAAAAGTAGCTAAAAGAAACTAACACTGTCCACAGAAAATGACCTCTTCTAAACTTTGATTAGCAAACTTTCTCCTAACTAGAATACAAATAAGTGTGTGCAAAGCTAGCAGATATAATTACACAATCAACAATTATGTGGTGAAATGGACTGGAAAAATAAAATTAAAACAATAAATGTTAATTTGTATTTGCTAACCACAAATGTTGTGGCTGATGCTCTGCAAGGCACAAAACCCTTTAAAAAAAGACTCTCATAAAAATTCAAGGAATGATATGGGGAAGTCACATATAGGAAAGTCTATGAAAATGACATTCATCTGGATTATAAAATAATTACAATGAAAATTCAAGATTCTGTACATGTGCTTGTTGCCCTGTTTTAAAAGGGCTACCAGAATATATTTGGAACACACAGTTTAGAAGCAAGAATCAAATTATGACTGTATTTTCATATGAGATGAATGCACACATTTTCCAAACTGTAATCTTGTGGCAGGAAGACTGTTTGAGTCATGTGTGTTTGCATGACTCACAAAACACATATTAAAGAGAGATCTGAAAGAAGGAAGGGGAAAGGCCGTGTATCACTAAACCAGGAGATTACTCCTTTAGCAGGATGTGGTTTCAAAACAGGAGCACAATAAGACAGTGAACACAGCATTGCTGGAAGAATTGGAGATAAAGGGGGGACTACAGGAATCTGCACAGGAGGGTTCCCAAGGCTTGGAAAGGTGGTTTATAAGCACATAAAGAAAATTCCAATAAAGCATTAGAACTGAAAGGGTGCCAAGTTAAATTTTAGAGCTGCTTTCTAAATGACTTATAGAAGACAGAATAGTACATTAACCTCCAGAAGAAGAAAGATGTATCAATAAGCTGAAAAAGGCAATGGACTATGAAAGGTAAACATATTCCTGCTTCTTGAATCATCATTTCAAACTTCACTGAAGTTATGCACATACAAATCCAACTTCCTCAAATCTCAACTCATTACAGCAAACCCTTTTTTTAACCAGTTATGATATAGGCCTGACCCTACACCAGATCTACACAAATGTGCAGTATGCTTGAAGGGTTACCAAAATACATTCTTATTCCTTATACCTCAGCCTCTCCTCCAAGAGGTGATCAATACCAATTCCTTTTGCTCTTCTATTTCCACTCTTCTTTTGGTCTTTGTCAGCTCAGTATTGTCAACATGCAAAAATGCAGCAGAGCTTGTTACATTCTGCTTCCAAAGGGATGTCCATAATGAATAAGAATACAAGCAGTACTCTTAATAATTGTGTCCACTGATGACGGTATCTCTTTTCAATCTTCAGACAGAATTCCTGCAACCTTTGACTTACAATTTGTGCTTGTTTAGAAGCATGGTTAAGTTGCAGGCACTGTTCCAGAACATATATCCACATTAATGCTGAAAGAGTCAGCTGGATAATTTAAGTTAATTCAGACGTGTAGGTCCTACCAGGTAGTTATTCCTCATGAAAATTTCACAAGATTGCTAGATCCCAAGAGAAAGAAGAAGAAGTAAATGCACAACTCATTATGCAACATCATGGAAAAGATCAAGTAAGGCTGTAGCTTCACACCACAGGAATTTGGGCAGGAGATTTTTAGAAGCTGGAACAGTTCAGTGTCTCTTTTGACACTACAGCCTTAAACCAGCTGCAAGAACATTACTACCAGGTGCTGTGCTGCAGCACAGGGACAAAATCAAGAGGTTTGCAAACCTCCAGTTGAAGCAGCTCCTCTCAAATCCCAAGGTCTCCAGTGTCTCAAGTTCTTCTGCAATTAATGCTCACACTGAGGCTATTTCTCCATACTCTGCCTGTAACTGGTAGTAAAGAAAAAATTACTAGTAGGGAAAAAATAAAAATGAAAAACCCCAACAGCATAGAGGAATTCAGCTCTGGTATGTGGAAGCACAGCTCCATGAGACAGCACGGGAAAGAGATGCAGCATTTTCAGCCAGCACTGAACCTGGCAATTCCTGCTCTTCTACCACCATGCAAAGGCAAAGTTCATTCTACAAGTTACAGAACAAGTAATGGTTTCAGATCAGAGTCAATGAGTAAGTAACGTTAGATACCCAGAAGCTCAACACTGATTATATTTTCCCCTGAAACACAACACAAAAGCAAGTGTCATGGACTGCTGTGGTCTCCACAGTACACAGGGCTGAAGCATGTCAGACTGGATGTCCAAAACAGCTAACAGATCCATTAGAACAAAGAACCATCATGCAGACTGAAGTGACCTCAGAAGATCAGATAGTCCACCTCCTTCTGCCTCAAAGCATGTGCAGCTAGATCAAGTTACCAGGGGTTTGTCCAATACGGTGTATTTAATAATAGAACTATCACTGCCTCTCTAGACAGCCTGTTTCACTGTCTGACCATCCTTATGGTGAAGAATTTTCTTCCTGGCATCAACTTGGGATTTATCATGGCCCATTACTTGCACCTGTTGCCTCTCATCCTATCACTATGCACCTCTGAGAAGAGTTTGGCTCCATCTCTCTTCTGTACACCTTCCCATTAAGTAGCTGTAGACAGCTTACAAGAGAAAAAATGATATAAAGTTAGTTATATTTAACTAGCAACTGCCTACAGCTCACCAACAGGGAAATACTGAAGACAGGATGCTTTACTCCTGTGTTTCAAGAGCCTCAGTAACTTGGATACATTGCATCCACACACTACTCCCTCCTCCAGAAAAGATGTCCATATCCTCACCTTCAGAAGATTGGCAAGTAGAACTGGTTTGTGTAAGACACAGCTAGGCGAGACGGAAGAGGTGAGCTTTGATTTTATTCAAGTCTTTTTAGTGGAAGCCTCACTCTGGAAGTGAAAGACATGAATTCAAATCCTCCTTCTGCTTGCTCAAGCTTAGGTCTGTAACGTAGTCCCTTGGCAGCAGGGAAAGCTACTGTCCAGCAGTGGCTTACTCCAGATGGGAGTAATCTCCCATCACTCTTGTCCTGCCCGAGAATGGAGCAGGAAGCATTTCAAGAGGGACCAAGGCCTGAGATCAACCACAGCAAGGAGGAAGTGGCTCCTGCACTGGTCCTGCTCTTCACCTGGTGAATCTCACCAGAGGCAGAAACAAATGTACATCTCAAAATGCAACGTGGCACAGAGACAGCTGAGCTCCTGGAGAGCTGAGCCAGTGAATATAAATATAAATAGCATGGTACAGCACGGCTTCACCAGCTTTGCAGAGGAACTGCGTGAATGTGGATTTAGCATAGTGGGATACTGAATGAAATCAGCCTTGCCAAGCGGGCCAATATGGCTAGACTGTGTCTGCGTATAAGTAAAAATCCAAGCACTACTGTGCCCTATAGATTTCCCGATTTAATCTCTATTTGCCTCAACATCGCTAGCTCCATGCTCCGTTTTACACCACACACATTTCTGGGAACAGAAAGTAAGCCTGCACTTGTGAAGAGACCAACATTTCTGAATATGAATTGGGCTTCCTCTGAGATTACCTACCAGATCCAACTGTGCAAAGACTCACATACAAAAATGCTTCCATTCCAAAAAAACATAGGCTTGAACTCAGCACTGGTCTGCTTAACCCTATCGATACTGAGAAGGATCTTAGCATGCACAGGCACAGCTTGACATGCTTGGGAAACTTTAAAACTGAACAGTGATGCATTTGGAATGAGGACAGATCGAGGCATGCAATTTAGAAGCCAGCTACTGCTTCACGTGTAGAGGTCATGTTATGCACTTAGATTTAGTCTGTGGTCTGGTAACAAGAGATCAGGCTTCGGCTGATTTTTTTTTTAAGTTATCCTTAATGTACGCACTTGGAAGAAAAAAGGATGCAGCAAACAAACTAGAAAATTCGTGCAGGTATTTGTGCAGGTCCTGAAAAGAACCAGTTATCATGTCTTCTTCTACTCTTAGATGTTATTCAGACTTTTCAAATTGGCATATCACATACTTTTAGAAATTATTTTTCCCAAAATTGATATTAAAGTCTTTAAAAAAAAACAACCAAAAAAACCCCACCAAACACCAAAAAAAAAACCCCACCCACATATACACAGATCACATTGATCTGCAAGCTATGATGACCATGCCTTAAATATATGAGTATGAAGTCCAAAATCTTCAAATTAAGATGTGATCAGTGCTAAACACCCTACAGACACCAAGGCAAGGAACTACCAGTCCTCTGAAACTGACTTGTCCGTTAAGTCTTCAGTTAATGGTGTGAGTCGAAAAGCACTAAATCTTCACAGGGAAAGTGTGTTTGGGACACTCCTTAAAAATGTATCTATTAAATATATATATATATATATATATATATAAACAGCTATTTCTGCAGCATGATTCGCATCCCATGATGTGTTAGTTACTTTCCATGTATACATAGCAAGATGCAGTTCACAGCTCCATGGGTTGAAAATAAGCGCAATAATATCATGCAGACTTTAAAATTCATTACTACCATAAAAGAAGAATGAACTTTTAATATTTTGAAAAGCAAGTCATTACACATCATCTCCCAAGCCCTACGATATATATCTGAAGAACCTAGTGACTCTTAGGGAAAGAGCTTTTTCACTCCAATCTGGAGTATCCTGAAGAAGATAAAGTCATTATGTAGGATGATTGGGATAATGATGCAAGGTTAACACTCGGACTTAAGTGCTTCCAGACACATTTTCCCTATTTGGCAGGAAACTTGTTTTGTAAGACACAGAATTGTCCTAATATAACAGCATAGCAACGGCAATTTAAGACAGAACAAGTTGGTTAATGGACTATTAGGAGACTTTTGCTGTATAACAGCATTTAGAGGCATGTATTTAAAAAACAGGTGGATAATCCAAATGTTCAGTTACTAGGACACTAACAGTTATGTCCATGGCAATTTTGTTTCTGTTCTTTAAACAAATCATCACTTGCAAGCACTAATGTTAAAACCAGAAAGCCAGTCTAGTACACAGTGGCTATAAATGCCAAATCAATTTTCAGCAGATAATAAAGTCCATGTTTTACAATCAGCAATGCACTGTTTTACTACCCAAAATGTAAGCTAATAATATATAGCTCTGCTAAATGGAAAATGCAGATATGCTGTTAAGAAACAGGCTGGCTGTGAGATGATGGATCATTTCTGCTGGGACCTTCTTAAAGCTATGTGCAAATGTTTTGAAAATATCACATGATGTGGCCATGTGTTAAAAATTACAGCCAGTTAAGTTCTCTGCTAAGAAAAATATGTGGGCAATTTATGAAATGCACTCCAGGATGGAGATATCTTAAGTAAAACCAGATTTTGAAAACAAACCCATTTTTTTTGAAACATGAACTTAAAAAAAAAAAAAAGTTGCAGCCACATCTGGAGAGCAGAAGTAAAGAAAGGGTGGTCTGACCTAATACCAGGCCATCTTCTGAAAGAGCAGCATTATTTCTGGGCTACAATGACTGTGATCACTGATTGTCCTTTTAAGGAAACCATACTGAATACTGCCATGGGCAATAATAAAGCATTTTGTAGGCCAACATCTGCTCTTTGAAAGTACTATAAAATGACTGATAGATTTGTAATGTTTCATAAATAAAGTCTGGAATAAACAGTTCTTTAAAAAAAAAAAAAAAAAAAAAACCACATTCACAGGAATCATACAAACTGGCGCATGGCATTAGATTTGAACACTGTACCCCCAGCATCAATTATTTAGAGATAAGCACTTCCTAGAGTTCACTACATAGAATGCCAAAATGGTTAACTTGGTTACTGCAAACTGTATGTTAACGAGATTATCTTTCTAGAGACTTTTCTCAGAGTTGCAGTAGTGCCTTAACAGAGATCTGAATCGTTTTTACAGCGTTTCATTAGTAAGACTTGCTGCTGTCACTTTGCCCTGACAGGGAAGAAAGGATGTGACTGGCCAGTCACAATTATAACAGTACGAGCAGTTCGCCTTTGAAGGGCAAACTTAGTTCGTGTAAAAGTGTTATCACTACACATAAACCAGAACCCGTTTTTATTACTTCCTGTTCTTTCCCCAAAAGAAGGACTTCAGATGTCAGAATCACTAAAGGGATGCTTCTGAAATCAAGACTTCACACATCCACAAAAGGCACTGACATAATATCAGATTACATAAAAATACACATCCTTTTAATCTCCTGTACATAATGTGCTTACTTTTAAAATACAAAATCTGCCCCAGATGGCTAATAATGCCCATTTGAAAAAACCCAACACCACAATATTAAAGGGCTAAAATATGCTGTGAACAGATTGAGAGGCAGTTCATCCTAGAGGAGAGTAAAAAAGTGCAGATGGGTGTCAAAAATAGCCAAGTGTCAGATCTGTTCAAGTATCTCCATTCTGGCACATGCTCCCAGTCACAGCTGTTAGTGTATTCTCTGTATCCAAGTGCAAGGTTTTCTAACACTCCGAGCTGACATTAAAACACACTTCTTGCTTGCTACTGCTTTAAGAGAATGCTGAAAATTAAAGATTTATTCAATGGTAAAGCTTAACGAGTATTGATAAGGGTATACATACTGGAGTATAGCACATGCCATTTTGATTAAAGATGCATGAAATTTTAACCAGCAGGTAGATTAAGTAATTTACATGCCAAAGGCTTAATAGGTTTTCAAAAACCTCCACTCTGGGCATTCCCACACTGTTTGCCAATAGCCCCAAATAATGCACACAAGGATCAAAACTGCTAAGATTGTGTCGGTTTAGTACATTTAAATATCTTAATAAAACACAGAAATAGTAAACTGCACAAGAAGATGAGTTTCGTACAAATACAAGGGAAATGTCAGTGGATTCAAATTATGCAGAATGCAGTCTTCCAAATTAATGAATTACCATGATATTTCTAATGAAGACCATTCCCAGGAATGTAATGCATGCAAATCAAATTTGACGTTTAAAGGGTTAAATTGACCTTTCATAGTCCTCAGTTGTTATCTATGCAAATTAATTTGCCCATATTTCAACCATATAAATCCTCTTAGCCTTGTGCCTTGAGCAAACAGAGCCCACTTTCTTGTTACAACCAGAGGATCAGCAAACATACCAGCAGTAGGGTATGACCGCGTATAAAAATCCTAAAAGGAAAACATTCTTCCAACAACTGGCAATACCTACATGCAACTGTGGTTGCAGCAAACTGGCAGATACTGTTTCAAAACACCATCTGTGAGGTGTACAGACTCTCTGTGATCAAGCGTAGCCTCTTCTGCCTGTCCTAACCAAATAATCCACAAGAACCAGCCAGCTGTAGGATCTCTAGCCCTGTCTTTTTTTATCCAGAGACACAGGCTGCTATAATCAGGCACATGGCTTTCTTCAGACCTCACCAAAGGGGAAAAAAACAAACAAAACAATCTAAATTCAATCCACTCGGTTGTGGTCAAGCATCTCACAAAACCCCTCAGACAAATCACCCTGCATAGAAGCACCGTTTTCACTGGCAATAACACTTATCAATTAGACAAGCAATTGCAAGATCCAAGGATAATATTTTCCTGAGGAAACCGACCTATTAAAATTTCCAGCTCCACAGCAATTCCTCTAATTCAGCAGATTTTTTTATTGTTTTATTTTGAATCAACATATTTTAGTGATCTGCCTGGTGACAGTTAAGGACTCTGATTTAGGACAACGCCGGAATAATTTGTTTTATACATCTCCTTCACTCCTCTAACATAAACAGCTTTTTAGAGAGATAATTTCAGCTGATGGGTGAACGCTGTGAATGATCTCTACTGATCAAATGTTTGCAGATTCAAGGTACAGCTGACAGTCATGAAAGCCAGCGCAAAGCTGTATTTCTCTGCTAAAATTGATCCCCCGTGCAGAGACCCGCACCCACAAAGCCAGTGACTTTCTGCTATTTCTATCCCTTTTCATTGAAACATCCAGTCCTGCTGTAAGTATCATCTCTGGCAGTTCCCTCACACAAATTCCCCTCCCCCAAACATATATACACAACAGAATTAGCATCTACGATCGCTCCGTACCAGTATCAGCTTGCAAATCACCCTCTATATTTAAAAAAAAAAAAAAAAAAAGGGAAAGAAAAGAAAAAAATACTATCAAAAAAACAATTAGCGTTTCCTCATTTAAAACCGAAAGAGCTGCAATAATTTCAACTCACCAGGCATCCTTGGATAAAATATACCACACTGTAAATGGCTCTCTCCTAAAAGCAAGCTTATTTAGGGCTCAGTGCCTCCTGTTCTGGAATGAACAGAGAGAAGCGAGGAGGGCCATCAGAACTGGCTGTGGCAGCGTAGCTGGAGGCAGGATGCTGGGCGCGTGCGTTTGCCAGGCAAAGACAGATGGAGAGCTGACACTCTGTATTGCACTTGGAGCAGAAATGTGAATGATGACAGGAGCACATGTGGCCTTGAACCCAGCCCTGTCTCTTCAGGCAGAACAATGACAGGGATGTGTGTGCAAATTATCACAACCCCGGCTCCCCTCAGCTGACTCCTTTTACTCTACCTTTCACACCAAGTTCCAGATGACCAAAGAATAGAAAGTAAAATGCAGAGTGATAAGCCAAACGCTGAATTATTCATTTTTTCTTTAAAAGTTAACCCTTTCTTCTGCTGACAATAATTAAAGAAAAAAAGCATCATTTCCAATCAGCTCTCCTCCAAAAGTGGAAACAAATTCTTTATTTTAACAGCCATAATTTTGCACTCCATAGGACTACGTTTGTTTATTTAGCTGAAAATTCAAAACGTGCACAAGGATATACAAGAGAGTCGCCCCCTCCTCTTCCTCCCCTCCCCACACTTTTGTCATTATTATGCTGTTTTACTCTAGTGAATGGAGTATCAAAATCACTCCCTTTCTCAGATTCTCAGTAGTATGTGTAAAATAGAACACACTTAGAAAGCAGACCACTTCTATTTTACTATAGTGCTTTTAACCCCCTGGGATTCCTGCATTGATATGTTCCAAACATTTGCAGCTTACTCTCCTTTACCTTGCATGGTGATTCATGGGGGATGAAAACAAAATCTTCCCTGTAAAGCTTTTTCAAAAGCTAAACAATCATGTCCTCCCAATTTCTGATTTTGCACACCCCTTAAATGTTTATCCTTCACATGAATAACGTATGCCTGGCTAGGTTCAATGCACTCTTCCCTATTAAGCTTTAATGGACACCATGATACATAAAACTACAAGTCTTTGTTATAGTGCTTTATCTAAAGCTGGCTATTTTCTTCTCAGCAGTCCCTCTTTAGTCCTTTGTAAAACATCTTTGCCTCTTAGGAGAAACATACGCCTGACTCGCATGCCTTCTCTGTAGCACGTATAGCCTTGCACAAAATTCCAGGTGCAAGGAAAAATATCTTCTTTTTTAAAACTCTCTTTCCATTTAGAGCTTGCGAAAGCTTCTCCCCTTTAGTAACAAGTATTACTCCAGCATTTAGCACATAGGTCCTGGTTCAGACTTTCGCCTTTGCAATATACACTTAAACCAAGGCAGCGATTCTCAGTCAGATCTTCAGGAGCTGCATATTTTTGTCAGTTCAAGACTCATCCTTTTGTATTTATTTATGCATCCCTCTGATCTTGCATTATGCCATCTTCTGCCTCTACTACGCAGAAACAACTCTGCTTTCAGGCCTTCCTCTTCCTTCCTCTAGCTGCCACAGAGCCTGATAAAGATCTATTTAGGAAAAGGACACACATGCAAAATTAAGCACAAAATAACAACCCTCCCAATATCCAGACTGAACTCATGAATATTTCTCACTTAAAGCAAATGAGTCACTTAATTTACTGATATTTCCACAATAACTTTTTAAGGCTATATCTAAGTGCCACCCTTAAGCTTCACTTAAATAGAAGAGAGACTCCAAACACTGGACTGGCAAATTCAAGACGATCAAAGAAGCAAATGAGCAGCTCCCCTGGCCTCAGTAACACTCTGGCACTGCAATCTAACATGTCTGCTACTTGAGGCTGGCCTTTTCTTCATCTTCATCAGATATCTACTGTAACGAAGTTCTCTATAATGGATTTTTGAGTGTCAGAGCACCCAAGAGAAACACCAAAACATGAAAATCTTTTCATGACAGACCACTTTCATGAAGGGGGAAAAAGTGGAGGGAGGAAATGGAGAGAAGCAAGGGAAAGGGAGACAAGCAAAGTCTGTGCCACCAAGGCCTTTAAAGAATTTACCATTCTTTTTGTTTTATTATTTGATGCACTATTTAAAACCAGTCAGTTAGTACTGTATTTGCTGTGTTGTTTTTCTTTTCAGTGCTGTACTCTACATGAAAGGAAAAACATTTTCACAGTTGGAAATGCAACCTTTCATCAACATAGATGCAGCCTGAATCAGCTTCAGAGTAGAAAGGTATGACGCATTTTAATAAAACTGAACAATATTCACTCTTAAGAGAAGGTCTTAATATCAGTACATTGTAAATCCACAGACCACAGCTCACGAAATTGAACTTCCATATGCTGTGTGATTATGCATCTTTTTTCTGTGTGTAAAAAGCCTTTTTAAGCTGTTATCTGACTACAGTAATTGCCACTTAAATTGATCCACGTCAACAAAACCTGGATCCCTGGAGATTCTCACCTAGAAGTCTGCTCGTGGAAGGGGCTAACAGAATGCCTGTGCATCTGAGACTACTTCAGCATTTTCTCAAGCAGCCAGCTGCATGAATAGTTTTTCCCTCTCATTATTTAATACACTGAGGCAGGCTGCAACCCATTTGGCAGTCCTCCCTGAATAAATATCTGTGGATATTTATTCGCTTTCCCCACACCCCCCCATTTTTAATGCAGTCACTTAAAGCTTGCCCTAACAGTTTTTGCACCAGGTGTGAAATTTTAGCAGGCCAAGCAAAGGTGGAGAGCCCATTCTGTAAAACAGTTTTATTCTCCGCTAAGAAAGGAAAGTGGTTTTAACATAGGAACAATTCCGCTGTATCACAAGAGTCGGTATTAAGTGTAATACCAAAATGAAAGGGATACAAAGAGAGTGAAAAATCCAGAAGATAATCTTCAGCCAGTTTCTTTATGGTGCACATTATGCTACACCTTCCTGGCTGGGAATCGGCTCCTTCTTTGACAATCACTCAAAACACAAAATAATTTCAAATCATCTTCTACAGCTCTTAATTTTGAAAATGGGTAAAGAAGGCAAAACACATCTCCATATTCATATATGTGAAAAGGGAGAGAAAAAGATTTTTATGCAGCGGATGATATAAGCTATCGAAGACATGGATCTGATGGAAAAAAAGAAATTCCAAACGATCACCATTTAAAAAGTACAGAGGTTGCCTTTTGTGCAAACCTAGCCTAATAACAGGGACTGGAAGTCCACTGAAACGCATCTGTAGTTAATGAAAGCTCTCTATTAACAGTGAAGGAAGAATTTAACTCAAAGCTTTTCTGTAGGACTTCTCAACTTCCCGCTCTACTTATAGCAGACTGTTGTGATACATTGTGACTTCACACAGTGGGTATTAAGTGAGTTAATTCAAAGGAGCTGAAACCTCATTGATCCTAATTGAAAGCAATACACCCAACCAAATAGTTTTCTACCCCATCTGCTCTGGCCTGCCACCAGCTATTCAATACAAGAGAATTAATAGTTTCAGATATTCTAACAGACCCAATAAAAGCACTCATTTAAGCAGGACTGCATTAACAAAGTGAAAAACCAAGGGCAAAATGGGTTCAAATGGAGCATTTTACTCCTAGTTGGCTTTAACAAAGCTGAATAATGCTTATTCTGACTTTTTATGTGCAAGACTTGATAAACTGAATGAGAAGGCACTCAATGATCAGTCAACGAGCATTGATGAATGGTCATTAGGACCCCCCCCAATCTCAGGGAAGGCCATTCCACAAAGTGGCACACCAGCTTGAAAGGGCGGACTCACTAATGTCCAGATTTCCCTGCTTGCTTGTTCCACTTTCACTTTCAGACCACTGGCCACCAAATGAGGCTGACATATTGGAAAATAATCTTTTATGGACGAGTGGTAAATAAAAATGGAGGCATTAGCTGGGCTTTCAAATTCAAATCTGCTAGTTTTGTCAGCCCCCAAACGTTTTGATTTTCCACCCAGCTGGAAGCTATTAGTGTTTTCTTAAGGCATCCCACTGACAGGGCAAACCCACCTAATGTGTGAGCTGTAGAGTTGATGTGGGGGGACGGGGGACAACTACTTCTGGATGCTTTCTGAACTTTATTCAGTTGATTGACTAACGAAAGTACAGTAAAGGCAACACCTTCAGGAGAAGCTCACTAATTTCTTGCTGCCCAGTATCTCCTGCCACCTGGCGCAACAGTAGTCCACATAGGACTGTAATGGATACCCTCAGTGTGACTTTTTCCATTACACTGTACCTAGCCTCCCTTGTTTTTACGGCACTACCAGAAAAGAGGCTCAAGCTATTCAAGAAAGGTACTTCTTTATAAACTTCTAATTCTTTGCTTAGAAACAGAATGAAAATATTCAATACGTGCTTATCTGTTAACAGTAGCTCTTAATGCATGCAACACAAAACATTCGCCAGATAACACTAAACATTTCCCTAAGCATTTCCTTATTGGCACGACTTTCTGGACTTCTGAAAAAAGAAAAATGGGACCCTTAAAACATACATAGCTCTGTGAAACGCAGACTAATTGAGGTTACCTAAAGAAATACTCAATAGTTGAAAGCTAGAGTCACCAAGCTGGAAAGAAAATTTGCTTGGTTGTCTAAGAGAAACTGTTCATCATACTACCCTTAGTGCTGAATTAGAATCACTGGAGGTGAGAAAGCATTCATCTCTTTTTTAAGTTAAGAAAAGTTAAAAGTCCTACTATTTCAATGGGCTAACCAGAAATTAGTCTCTAAAGAGGATTTCAATCTTGGCAGTGGGTCAGACTTGGCAACCTAGATTGCATATTGCTTTTTGATCAAAAAAGAACCAAAATATTTCATTCTTGTTGAACATTGCCAGGAATCACAGTGGCATTTCAGCTGTATTTCAGGTTTTAAACCAGTGAAAATATACATAAAGACCTATAATAGGAGAAGAATAGTGCCACAAAAAAAATGACTCAGAGTGAGAGGGCCAACACAGGCTTCAAGTCTTAAAGAATGCATGCTCTTTTGCTCTCTCTCTATATTTTAGTAACAGCACTCATGTGGACACACTCACATATATGTACCTGTTTTGGTGTCTATTTCTTTCACTTGATCTGGGCTAAACCCAGTTTTGCCTTGCATTTTTTATTAAATACAGTATTTTCTATAATGTGGGTAAAGTAAATGAGAATTGACTGTTAATTTCTAACATCATTTGGATTCAAAGGAATCTAAAACACCATCTCAGCACATACATCACTGATGCACTTTAGAAAATCTGATATTGATTGGATAATATTTCTGAAAGGATGCAAGAAAATACCAAAGATGCCATTTCACTGATAGCAGATAGAACACACTCCATGTGGCCCAGAGAAACCTGGATAAGACTGTCTGGTCCTGCTGAACTAGGGTCATATTTTAAGATCCAAAAAGAAGGAGGGGGGGAAGAAAAAGAGAAAAAAAAAAAAGTTTTTTTCAAGCTATCAGTTGCTTTTTGACTTGAAGCTCAGAGTCCTCGTTTAACATGGGTAGGGAAACTCCTCCTGCTGTAGTATATTAACCCCAGTTTTGACCTCTAATCGATGTCTTTTCAATGCATAGGATTTTCATAATAAAGATAATGTGAGAGCATATTTGTGTGAAAGTGTATCTATCACTAGCCATAAATTCAAGTCTTGCATTTTTCTTTGTAACATGTCAATATTTGTGACACTAACTAAACATATTTTATTCATTTGACAGGCACTGTTACATTATATTGAAAACTTTTGTTTCAATGTCACCACCTCCCCGTTTTGACTGATGGCGAGTTAGTTTTGTTAAAACGCAAGGGGTGATAGCGTATGCTCCAGTGAACTTTCCCTCCTCTCAGCACCAGAGACAAAAACCTACAGCTCTGCTCTGTGCTGGCAGCCATCTGGCCAGCTTTCTCTCAATGCCTGCCCCACACCACACTGCAGGCAAAATTTCAGGGCTCTAGAGCTCTGTGGAGCTATTCATGACATACCAATTTCACATTTTCTGCTTGTACGCTTGCAACAATAAATGCTAATGAGGACTATGAATGACATTTTTAAAGACAATAAAAAGGTCTCCAAATCCCTTGCATATGGAGACACTATTTTCTAAACTTCACCTTCTGTTAGGGAGCCATTACACTCTAAAGGAAAAAAATAACCTAAGGAGAACAATGAGATGATCAAAGCATAACCGAGTCCTTACGAATTCCAAAGAAAACAATGTTTGCAAAGCTAGCTTAATGACAGACAGATTTTATGCCGATGTACAGCGGTAACACTTCAGCACAGGAACTCTCCTTTCCAGTAGCACTTCTCATCAGGGGGGCTCACAAATTGCAGGGAGGAAGCCATAGCAAATCCTCGCTTTCACTGGTCACGTATAACCCCACAAGCTATAGATTTGGACTTTTTAATTGTGAATCTCTAGATGAGTCCAAGTGTAAACTGTTATCATCAATTGATTTGGAATGCCATGCTTTCACAGAGACTACTGTACTGACCAAATGTGGCCAAGAAAAATACCAAATATTAATGTTTTCTTTCCCCAAATCTACCTTTTCAAGACTATTGCTAGTCAGAAAAAAAAAAAAAAAAGTTGCCTTCACTCTTGATACTCTGTTTCATACTTAATTAAATACAGCTTTCCCTTATTAAAAAGGATTAAAAACACTTTCAGGAAAATCCACCAGGTGGAGCAAATACACAGCAATACAAAACATTTATTTGTGCTTGTACTGCCATTTGCAACATGGAAAAAATGTTTTATATGGAAATACTCCTACCTCTTGACCTCCCTTCTTCACCCTTTTGTCATATATTGATCAATTTGTACTTATTTACTACATTTATAATGGTACAAAAGCTTTGTTCAAAGGCGCCTTCAGACAAAGCTACTATTTGTGATGAGTTTCAACATGAATTTGCAAACCACAAGACATCAGATATATAAGGGAGATTAAAGAATAGTACACACATATATAATATGCAACAATGTAAAGATAATGTGCTTGTAAAACAAACTGACAAGCATTCAGAAAATAAAGCTAATTCTGACATCAGGCAGCAAAATCTTTACACCAGCCTCCACTATAATGGGCTGGAAACCTGGCCATTCTGCGTGTCTTATTATGTGTTTATACACATAGTAGTGCCAGTAACATCACAGCAGTGCCATTGTACAGTATGTTGGTGTTTACAATTAATACCTTTATTACAGTATGATATCAATCAACTACTGAGTAATTTCAAGAGTGCAGTGAATGAGGACTGTAAATAAGTATTTGAGCGTATCTAGGACAGCTAAGGATTCTTTCCTCATTTACATTATTTGCTTTCCAGAGCCAGGTGAGAAAGCTACCTCAACAAGTATTTTATCTTTCCCTGATGAATGAAAAGGTCTAATGGCATAGAGGCAGGGGGCCACCTTTCTAGGTGAAGAGAACTAACTCCTAACAGAAAAGTGGTTATGGATGAGTCTTCTCACAGTTGTAATAGGGCAACCCAATGGCAGACCCTGTAATTGCAAAGATGGCAAAGCAATATTACCAAGTGAACTGCTCTAATGCAGCTCAGCGTCTGGAAACACCGCAGAATCAGTACACAGACTCATTCAACCCTTGATGATAGAAAAGCATTAAGTGTTTGTGAGTGACAAAGGGAAGGTACTGATTTTAGTCAATGAAATATTTTTCTTTTCATTGTTTCCTTAGTTACACCTTCCATCATGTTTTTCTCTCACTTTTCCATTCAGTGCCCTCTGTCTTCTCTCTGCCATCATGTCTACTCTTACATTTTTGATTCTGGGGCCAACTCCTCGCCCTGCTACACACATCCCCTCTCCAGTCCACTACATGACTTGTCTGTGCTCCTGCTGCCTTGGACATTTCACCCTCTCCAATCTCTGCTAGCCCTGAAACCTAGAAGTTCCAGAATTTGAAGCTGTACTACCACAGAATATTACCCACAGTTAACACATAAAGATCAACAACCAGCAACTCTAACACTGAGATACAAACACTGCGCCAGTTAGTTTTCCACTACAAACCTGAGCCAGAATGGGATCCACTTAATATGCAACCAGAGGAGCACACGACACCTCCTGGAAGTCAGTGTGTTGATATAAGCTTTGTGCTTTTAATCTGACCCAGACAAATCACATCATAGCTAAGGAAAATTAACATACAAAATCTTTGTTTCTTTAGGAACGGGGAGGAGCCTTGAGGAACACAGGCCTTTAAATATCATTTCATTTCATCTAATTGTGTTGTACGCCACATGGTGCTTCGTTGTAGCCATTCAGAAGAGAAGCAGGAGAAAAATGCAGAGGTGATTATGAAGTGGAATTTCATACCAAGAGCAAATTACACCACTTCATACTAGGAGAACATCTGCAAAGAGCAGCAGCAGTAAGCGTTTGGGCACAATGCAAGGTGCCAATTTTAATAAAGCCCGAACCAGCTTGGGAATAGTTATCCATGAGAACTTTCCTTAAGCAAGATTGTCACAGCAGAGACTTGTGGAGATGCCCAAGATAAATATTTTTTCAAACAGAACATCATCATCTCTGAGGAATTTTTGAAGTGGCAGCCACAGACTAAAAGCTATCATTTTCTGCCATTTTCAAAGAGGAGCTAGACACCCGATGATGGGAGGAAGGACAGTGCGGTTATTGTCGTCACCATGTGTCCATGGAGAACTTTCTTTTACTATGCTGCTGGTTGATGCAGGCAATGGTTGGCTAGAGGTCATGGACAGTTCATTAGATTATGAACTCTGCAAAAAAACAAAGGCATGTAAAAACACTGGAAGGAGGGACATGAATTACTTGACTTCTGAAGGACTAACAGAGTTTTCATACAGACATATGATTTCCTTTATATGTACAAACCCTATAGGAACATGACACTGAACACAATGCCTAACCCATCTTATTTTCATCCTGTAGATACACCAATACTTATTTAAACGATGGCTTCTTTACAGAAGAGACAGAATAAAGAGATTTAAAACTACATGTCTAAATAATTAACTTTCACTTGAAGACACCTTTAGCCAGAGTAGCCTAAGGAGTTCATAATGAAGAAGGGGACCCAATTCTAAAGGATTATGTATATATTTAAGAGTTTATTACATCACGTTTATTGATCTGATACACTGTAACAACTCTTTTATTGCACCATCCCCTGCAAATCCTTCTTAGATGGAGGATTAGTGACACAACAGATCATAATGACTCTTTTGGTCCCACTGTACTATCACTGACTCCCAGCTGTGTATTGCCCACTAAAGGCTACCTTCTCTTAATGAAGGGTCCCCAGAACCCTCACCTGGTAATGTCTGCATGCAAGAAGAAAAGTATACCCTTAAATCTTTATTATAAAATCTTAATGAAGTATTAGCAGAGAAGATACAAGTTACTGCTCAAACTATTTAGATCTCACCTACAAAGTACTCAAAATCAATAGCAGGTGAAAATGTCCTCCAAGACTGCACGCATAATTCTACAGACTGGACTGAAAGCCTTCAGCATAAAAATAAATGAAACCTTAGTTAAATTGCACCTCTCCTTCTCCACTCCTACAACCGCACAAATACCTTAGACCAGCTTTTCTGCCCACAACAATAAAAGGCCATAGTCACATGATACACTCATGTTTGCTGCAAAGCTATATTAGTTATGGTCCCTCCCTCTACTACTTGTACCTTGTGATCTTCAGTTCTGCCAGTACAACTGTTAATAGACAGCACTGTGCTATAAACTAGAGTATTAAAATTATCCAAATAAGAGTCATATTCTTCATTTATCATTCAAGCAAGAAGTCATACTTTAATTCTTCACAAGAAAAAAAAAAAAATTCAAGACCTTTACCTCAATGAACATTTCGGTCCCTTTCAGCTATAACCTTGAGCTTTACAGACTGATGAACACTTTCCATCTACAGACCTGACAGGTGCGCAGAGCCCTGCCTTGTGCACCCACACCTTCAGCCTGTTGAACAACCTCAACAAACAGCAGCTAGGAGTAGCAAGGACTATAACTGACCCTATTCCAACATTTTAAAATTGAACACCAAGCTGGGCATTTAAGAAAATCACACGAATAATGAGAATGGAAGCACTGATTGCTGCTACCACTGTTTTAACAGGCAATGCCAGAGCAAACACTGGCTTGATTTGAATCCACGGGATGAATAAAAATATCGCCAAGCATCCTGAAAATGAAAAGATTAAAATTCCTATAATGATTATGTTAATGATTACTACAATTTTAAAAACCACAATATTTTCAAAAGTTTATCTGCTGCATAGCACAAATGCCACCTGAAAGAACTTGCTCTTCAGAAGATTCTACCCCTGAAAATAAAAGAGGTTGAGCAAGGGGAGAAAGAATAAAGTAAAAGGAAGAAGTCATAAATTCAGAAGCGAATGGGTTAACTTGTTTTGTTTCAGTCAGTATTATACCAAAGCCAGAATTACAAGGGAAAAACTAAAAAGAGCCAATTTTTTTTATTATTATTCTTCAAACGAAAAAAAAATCAGGCCTATCTGTCACAGGGTTGTCCGGGCTGGAAGAACCGGCAGGAACCTCAAATTCCTGACCAAACCCTCTTCCACACAATGCCTCCTGAATGGAAGGAACCCAGGCCCGGCAGAGATAGCCCGCTGTCAGGAACCAGCCCTGACGTTTGCGGACAGACGGGGCTGGCCTCGCAGGATGTCAGAGCAGCAAACTGCTATTCGAGATACTGGGTTTTCACACACTCCCAGCCTGGATGTTTTGCTCTTCAGGTAATTAAACAAGGAAACGGGACTGATGTGTACGAGTCTGACCCCTGCGCCGCGGCTCCGCGGTTCTGCATATCAACTTCCGCACGAACCGCCTGGAGCATCAACAGAGTCTTCTACTCCTGCTCTCCGTCTCTCCTGCTCCCGACACCAAGCAAAAACAAATCCTCCTGGAAATATCTGCTGCTCTCTATTCTTTTTTTTTTTTTTTTTTCCCCCTCTATTTAAGAAAGGCTAAATTACTTGCTCTGTTCCACATGCCTTGCTGCTTTCTCATAAAAAGAAGAAAAAAAGAAAAGAAATAGGTACTTTCAGGTTGCTGTTCTTCAGCCAGCCATTCAAAATATTAACCATCTGGGGAGGGGAGGAACAGACAGAAAGATGAGGCAAGGGATTCCCAAACTAATGCTTACTTTAAGGTCATCACTCAAAATGAAAAAGATCCTGAAAAGTACTTCCGATTCATCCAACCCAGTGCCAGACATTCACTTATTTAGCAAGAAAATTATTCCAATTTAAGCATTATTGAAGAGTCTCTTCCAAGAGTACATAAATCATAGAACTGGACATTAGAAAAATAGCCAAGGTTTTCTCTCTCTTTTTCACCAAATTTAAGAAATGGGGAAAGGCAGGTGTTACCACCTATACTCAGTGAAAACCCTACACAGGCTGCTCCATGACTGACCTAGTTTCTACGCTCTTTAGAGGCTATTTAAACAAAAATTATTTTTTAAAAAGGTAACACATTCCTACTTCTTTCTGAAAAAATGACAGAATAGAATATTGGCTGAAAAGAGAAGAGCCCAGAAGAAAGAGGAGTACAAAAGCATGCCTGCTTGTCTGTGTTCAACACAAAGAACATTAAATGAAAACAACTGGCACGCTGCCAAATTCCTATACAGGCAAAGAGATTCAAATAAATTGATTTCACGCATCACACTGACCTGGGATCAGTGAGCAGTGGTACAATACACTTGCCGCTCCATGTGGGGCAAAGCCCATTAACGTTATCAGAGCCACAGTACATTACCAAGAGAGGAAAAAAAGAAAACAATAAAACTCAACAGAACCCAAACTCTGGAAACTCAGGGGGAAAAAAAAAAAAATCACTTTGAAAATGGAACTTCAGTTTCAGCTGGAGTGCTTGGTTTCAGTTTACTAATAAATATATCATATTGTGAGAGCTTGTCCTCTGCTCACCTCGAAGGTTTCAAAGATCGTATTTTCAAATTAAAATAAATAATGTCACACACACACTCCCCTTACATTCTACTTTTAACACAGTTGTTCTCAAACTAAGTTATTCTCTGTAAATTTCCTCCCTTCCCTATCCGCCAGAGTTTTATATAGATTATGGGTTATTTTCTTTGTACTTCAAAAGCTGGATTCCTGCCCAGGGAACTCTTACTAGCTCAGAAAGTAAACTGGAGAAATTGGCCACTGCTCTCAACTGGTCCAAATCCACCTGACCTACTGAGAAAACGCCTTATTTGCAAGGCAACTGCAAGCAGGGCCCAGGTTTCCTTTGCAGAGTCACCCAGGCATGCTCCCTCATCAGGAGGCATTCTCTCCAAACCAGTGTATTTCGAATTTCACTTTCTTACTACGTGTGAAGTAACCCATGCAGAGTCTCTTCTTGTCATCCTGGCTTTGTTTTTCATTAAGATCTCTCACACTCCAATCAAGAGCAACGCCAGCAAGCCACAGGTGTGCGCCACATGAACAGATGAAAATCTGATTGTGAGCTGTGTAATGACAATTCACTGTCTATAATACACTCATCCCCTTTTGCATCTGTTATATGTTATAAAGGGGGTTTATTATTTCCACTGTACTCTTTTAAGATACATAGGTAAGCAAACAATTGTTTTGAAGATAAAAAATGAAACCAAGAAAAGAAGACTTTGCAATGGCAAAACAAAGATGCTTGATCATGCATCAAGGATGCTTGAAAGGAATCACATCAGCACAGGCAGTCTAATGCTACAAGAGGCTGTTGCGTCAAGGAGACTCAAACACATTTTATTTTGTCTTTTATTCCATTTTGGTTTCAAATAGCAAGTCAAATCTTCTTGGGCACAGAAAAGTCCACACTGAGTTAAACTCTAAGTATGTTGGCTTCATCTCTAATCACTCATCCAAATTTCAGTGTGGAGCTTCCTGGCCATTTAAGACTAAAATTTTTCAATTTGTGACAAACACATACATCCAGATGTATGACCTTGCCCAGTCACCTCATTTTAATTAAATGTCAAAATGGGAATGCCCAAAGATCTAACAGTTGCTAACCACCACTGATCACCCTCTTTTATAAAGAGCTACAAAGCAGCATTAGATTATCTTCATCACCAAGGTGAAAACTATACCATATCGTTAACTCTGTGTTATAGAGAGGATGTATTTGTTTTGGTATAAGGCTACACTGATAGAATTTCACAGGAAAGGGTATCATTAAGTACACAGCAACTTCCCAGTGGTAGAGATGTGCCTGCACCCAGGTCATATAGGCAGCCTGACCCGTCTGACGGTTAACAAGACAGATAACATGCTGTTTCCTCCCATTTATGAATATTTCAGTAGTACAACAAGATCATTTGGACTTTATAAAGATGAAGTGAATTTTAGTCATATTAATTCCCTCTTTCTATAAAAATGAATAGCATTAGAAAACATGCCTTTCTCTAAGTTGTAGGAAATTTCCATTATCTTGCATGTGCTCTGACAGCAATAAACCACAGTAAGCTTCCCATTAGTATGCCAGTACTGCATGCTTCAGGCATGAAATCTTCTACATTTATTTATTTTTAAAATCCTTTACGAAGACCCATATGGCAAAAGAAACCAACCAACAACCACCTGTACAGGGTACACTTACACTTTGAAAAATAGACTGTAGACAGAAAAAAGGAAAATTAGTCAGAAGCTATACACTGCTAAATTAGCAAAATAAAAATGCAAGAAGAAACCCTGATAAAATTATTCATTCTTTTCCAATGCAGCCTGTGTACAGGAAGGTACCAGAGAAGCATTTACTGTTTCAAACTGAGCTAAGAACTCGAATTAGAATGCAAATTCATTTTTAATAGGATTTAATTTTTTAAAAGTATGTTCACACTGGTGCACAAAACCTCAGCCCCATCCCCTTGCCACAAGGGGATGCGCAGAGCCTCCTGCTGGTTCTCTCAGCTGTGCTCCATCTCCTTTCCACACCCCACACACAGACCAGTGTGGGCAGCAGCCTCTAGGCTGGGGAGACAAGTGATATGATCAAGGCTTAGCTGCCTTTAAAATTAACCAGAGCATAGCCTAGAGTACTCAGACACTGTTAATTTTATTTTGGTATCATACTCTGTCAAAGTTATGTCACAGGCGAAATGGTCCAACACTGAGAAGGAAAGTATGAAAGCACTTTAAAACAGTTTAGTAGTTTCTTGCCATCTAGACACACCAATTTAGGAGAAAAAAATGTAGTTACAGTAAAGACAGGAATGACAGTCATAGGTTATCTAATAGTTTAGTTCTGCCATACCAGATTTATTTTTCCAGTATGGTAAAAATCTTTGCACACAAGAAGCAGAAATACTTATTCTCAGTATCATCTCAGTCAAATGTATCACAGATTTCCAATGCAATGAGTTTACCAAAGGGTTCCTCTAAATTACAAACACAAGCATTTTGCCAATGTGATTACAACTGTCCCTTAACTTGTTTGAAAATACTGTTTCAGTATTTTCACAGTTCAGGAAACTGAACTTCATTACTTCCACAGCCCAGCCAAGTATTATTTACATGCCAAATAAAGAGCATCTATGTCATCAAAACCACAAAAAACAGTTAGAAGTTTCACATATATGTATTTTTAAACTAAGGAATATTTTAGAAAAGTCATCACTGAGGGATTTTGTTACTGCTGTACTCTTTCTCAAGTGATATTAAAATGAAGACACCACCTTCATGGATTTAGGCAGGCTCTTTGGAAGCTAAAGGGAAAGATTTCCTTTTTAATTACAGTTTACAAGGCAAGGTACAGTCATTAAAAATAACTTCTAAAAGGTATGCACATTACAAAATCAAGTATTTTTCTGTTCCTTACCTTGACAAAATTCAAAGTTCCCTTTTTTCCGGCAGTCACCTATCACTAAACTCAGTGCTCTCCAAGTGTTTCTTTTGACAGATATCATTCTCCACCAATCGCTCTGCTAATTTCCTCTTTCCTTTTCTGACTGGGACAGATATTATGTTCACCAGCCCAGAGATCAATCTTTTCTATTGACAACAACAAATGAAAAAAAAAAAAAAAAAGCATATATCACAGCCAGTTTAAAGCACCACACCCCTTCATTTGCATGATAATAGCAGTCTTTTAAATAAAAAGGGAAGACAAACACTATCATTCTAAATCAATTACCCACATTTTCTTAGTCAATATAAGGCAGTACTTTAAAACTGTATTAATTCTTCGACAAAGGCTGTTTCATAAGTTGATCATTTAAAACAGTTGACATATAGAGGGAAACAAAGTAAGGGCAGCCTCTATTCTACGATGAAAACACCTATTACCTAATTCTGTAAAAATACATTCACAGAATATGAAATATTACATACTTTACCTGGCTCAACAGAAGCTCTAGAGAATCATTTATTAAATAAACATGGTTACTAAAAATAGAGTCCTTGCAATTACACATCGCTATACTAATTTGGATATGTAAGTGACAACAGCAAACACATTTAAACAAAGAGAGATCACAAAGCTATTGATATATATATACAAATCATCCTCCCACTTTTGAAAAGGCAATTTCCCTCCCACTCCAACACCTACAAAAACTGTTTATTTGGGTTACAGAAATACTTTGTCATTTGTATGAGTCTGTATTGCAGCGTTGTCAGTTTTTCCAAGACATTAATATGCTTTTCAGGGGTTTGTAATCACGTCAAGACAGAAAGATTTTCTGAGCCAGGCACACACAGTTACATACATGCTTCAATCTGCATCCACTATTCAGGTATTTCGGGACATAAAGTTAAGCATGCATAAGGATCTGGTCGCAGCTGCATGCATTTAACCAAGAACCCAGCCCCAACCCTCTCCTGGACTAGATCTTCCTGCAAAAAAAATGTATCGCCCAAGGGCATTTGCAAAAGATCACATTTGTGTTTGCGCTAGAAATTGCAATCTTTCCCACAAACAAGCACCCTCCTCGAATCAAAACAAACCTTCGCAAGTTAAAGTTAAGGTTACAGAACAAAGGATCTCACCACTTAAAAGTCCTTTCTTTCCCGTGTTCGTGGTCAGACATTTCCCGCAGCCCTGACACAAGACAAAATTCTATTGATTTCAGTGAAAATGAGAGGCACGTAAGAACTGCGGGACTCTACCCAGGATTTGGCAACTGTGAAGCTTTCAATATGACAGAACTGCCTTTGGCATTTGGAAAATAATCTCAAAAATGTGGTTAGGACTCCCCAACTTGGGTGCAATAACTACTTCTCTAAAATTATTTTAATTTTCTGTGAGGTCCTCTAGTTGTCACCACGTTCTTATACAGGCAATAAATTCACCTTTCAGTTGCACCTTATAATGAATTGTGTATTTTTCAATTGTCCAGACTTTTGCATAACACTTAACATTTCCATAAATGCATACAACACTCTCTAAATTGTTGTTATTGTTTGATCTGATTTTTATGGCCATAAACTCATGCCCCTACCAAAACTGAAAAATCCTTCACAGACCAAGTGGCCCTATTAATTTCACTGAGACCATTTAAACATTAAGTTTTCTACCAAGTGACGATAGCACAATCTGGCTGAAATATGGGCTTACAGTGGAACATTAAATTAACATCATATTTTGGATTCAGAATTACACACAGCAGCCATCTGTAAAGATGTATCCATGTTTTGCTAACCTTTACTAATTTGGCCACTAGAAGTAATTATGATCAAATATGTTATATTATGTAACATATAACAATACAATATTTGTGTCTGCTGAATAGCATACTCCTTTTCCATGGCTGATACAAAAAATTTAAACCTCTTACTGTAAAAAAAAAAAAGTTCTTACTCCAAAAAAAGTACCCATCTGTCGTCCACTTTACAATGAAGACATCACTTTAACTTACTTCTCTTCCTTTGTTTCAGCCCCACGTTCATTTTCTCTGTAGGCCACATTTTCTAAAGTGATGGATGCATTCTGCTATACTCATTCTACGCTAATCTCCTTTTTAAATTTTATTTTTGCCTCCTGAGTTGTAAACTACCGCTGTTGTTCGAATGTACATGCAAAACTGTCTAAAGTCTGAACTTCACTGAAAGTAAAATGCCTCAAACAATTTGTAATCTTACGAGAGTGTTACAAAAAAGGATCAACATGTTGTATTACCATGGAAATTTTGAAAAACATACTTTCCCAAACAAATATTACTTTTTCTCAATGGTATGAAGTAATGAAAACCACATGTGTAAATCTGCGATCCGTGCAGTAGTTCAAGCTGCAGCTAATAGAAAATACAGAGAGTGAACTCTGCCATATAAAGGATTCTTGTTACAGAAATATAATGTGAAAACCAGATGCAGACAGAAAACCTTAATCACAGATGGGAATGTAATCACTGGCATACAGAATACTTTTTTGATCAATCTCAACCATATGAGAAATGTATTTATTTTCTAAGGAATGCAATAACTCGAGAGAGAGTCTTCTATTTGAATTCAGTTAACCTCATATTCACAGTGCTTTTATCTTGTGTATGGAGAGAAGGGGGATGCAACCTAAGCCAAGATTTTTAGAAGAGCCATTGGCCCTTGACAAATCATTCTTGTATCAGCTTATCTTTCAAGGAATTAATAGGATGTAAAGACTACAAATATCAGGATCAGCCTCAAAAGAAATCAACCATTATTGCACTTCCTAGTTACTGCCAGAAATCTCTTCATCACCGAAGCACTTCTCTGGTTAAATTTTTCCCTTAATATGTGGTTCTTCAGAAAGACAATGCTAAGAGCAGCACCGTTGCACTGAAGTTCTGCGAATCAGAACTGAAGTCCTACACCAGAGAATCTCCCTACTCCTTTACAAAAGCTGAAGAGTCATCGGTTCAAACCTAAGTTTACTTTGGGCTTCCTTCCAACTGCTGGAAGTCCCAGTGAATGCCCTCCACCCACACAGCTCGTGGGTGTCAGCGGGAAACAAAGCACCGCAGCGCACTGCAGCTATCCGGTTACATCCAGTGTCTAAAAGGCAGACTGCCTTCTACCAACTACCCAGACCAAGGTAGGACCAAGGTGACTCCTGCCAGCTTGTCACCAGTTGTGTCGCTGGTGACACTTCTGCTCAACTTTTAAGAGCTGGAAACACTACACTAGTAGTAAACTCCTCATGTAAAATATGGAAATTGCCATTAAAATCTGAAAATCAAGGTCCGAATTCAGGTCACTGGTATGCTACCAGCAGGACCTACCTACACTGTTACAAAGGCTCAGCATCTTCAAATAACTACACTCTTACAGTTCATCATCCAATTCATGTAAGAATTACATTTACCTAGATAAATTTTACACCTGGTGACTGAACTGGACTGTTACATTAAACTGCAATATAAAAGAAAATCATGCTAGGAAATAAAACTTGAGAAAGAAAAAGCATTCAGTGATGACAGACCTCCAGGCTCTTGGGTACAGCAGGGGTAGTTTACCTCCTGGCAATCCCTGATCCCTGCTGCACTCTCCTCCTGGACATACCCACCCTACCCAATAGTACCACAGCTCTTTACACAACACCGCCTGACTGTCACAGCTCACAACCGAGCTTATTAAGGTAACCCAAAGTTGGTATTAGTTTAACAGTACTGAATAACATAAACCACAATGATTTGGTAGCTGTTACACCAGAGGGGAGAGGGCGTGACAAAAGCCTTTGATGGGCACAGTATAGGCTGATTCTCCCCTCTGTCTTACTCTCTTAGAGCCTTGAAATCCCACTACCATCATCTCATTTTAGGTAACTGCAGTAAGAGGGCACAGGCTCTTCAGTACCCTACCAGAGGACGCCCAGCAGTGGCTCATCACAGATGTTCATTGGACAAACTGTGCTGAAGTTCCTGTAAATGTGCTTCCTTAACTGGATGCAGGTATGCTAGGTGAAATTTGAAGTCCACTACTTCCGTTTTCCCTCCTGTGTCAAGAACCAGCAAACGATTTGATGAAAATTCTTTGATTCCACCACTGCAACAGAAGTTTTTTAAACCATCTTGTCTCTTCTGTCATTTAACTTTTAAATTTCTGAGACTGCAGCATCGATAGGTAGTGCAGAAGTCAACATTTAACACTAAAGTACTACAGGCTGGATATGCTTGTCTTATTTCTAAACAAGCATGCCTAGATTAATAATAAACTTTGGCCAGATATATATTTTAATTTGCATGTTTTTCATATAGCATCATCATCATGTGTGTAGAGTGCTAAAAATGGAGTGAAATCTTCCAGCTGTAAAACAGTTCCACGTGACAAAACAGAGAGGGATCCTAAAAACTCCTGCTTCATGTCATGTGTAAGTGTGTGTGCCTGAGTTTTTTTTTCCCCTCTCATCTAATTTCATCTGTGAGAGACTCTCCCTAGAGGACAAGAGAGAACCAATTATATCCAGAGGTTGGTTTCTCCAAAATGAAGGCATCTGTTCCATGCCAACAACTTCCACATGGAAGAAAAACAGAACTTTGAAGGCATCTGCGTTCATGGTTGACAGTCGCAGATCTTAGGGTCTACTGTAATTGCCCAGCTGCAAACATGAATTGGTTGCTGCTGCTGTCAGCTGATCTCCTTGCACTAAAAAGAAGGAAGCTTAAATAACAAAGATAAAAATCAGGTATTCTTCCACAATACTGACACCTTTCCCCTTCTGAAGGAGGTATTTTTCCTGGTACAACAGGTTTGATGGAAGTAAATTGCAAGGTGGGTTTTAAATTAACATTTTACAAAATATTCTGTTTAAAATCTTGTCTAAAATGCTGTTCTTTAAATAACGTACAGGCCCAAGCACAATGTGCTCATTATTTGTTAGTATTTCAGACTGATATTGTGTAAGAGTGATTCAGAAACCAATATGACTCACCAGCCACAATCCTGCAGCCCACCTTATTTAGGCAAGTAGTCTTCAGTAAAACCAAGAGTACACCTGAGCAGAGGCTCAGAGTTTTCACCCAAAATTCACATGGCAGATAAATAACTAGTATGGCATTTATTACTCAACTCGCATCACTTCCAATGTGAGTGGATACTTTCCAAAGGACACTTAAAGAAACATTGCTGGTAGTTCAAAATCTGGCTTACAGCACTGGGTGCAACACCTGCAGTGAGATACTGAGTAACACTGTGCACCCTCACTGTTAAAAAATCAAGCAAACAGTTAACAAGAAGTTCATCCAAAGTAGCAAGACTCTAACTGATTTTCCAAAGCACAGAACTGAGTGCCATTTAGAGATCCAAGACTACTGATGGTGCAGCTGCAACAAAGACAATTAAAACCTGCCTGGCTTAAACAGAAAATGCATTAACATTTCCTATCTTTCACTCATCAGATAAAAGTGGATCATAGTTTCCAGAAATATTTCATGCACCTCATGAGTTTTTGTACTTTTCTTACTTATGATTTTTATCAGTAGCTTGAAAGAAGGAAGACACTGTATGTTAGGGGAATACTCTACCCTTTTATTTATTTAATAGAATTCTTTGTTATTCTGCTGGATTCCAGCTGCAATCCCAAACACACTCTGCAGCGATGGCATCCAGCCCTTCCAGGCAGATAGCCACACAGCTCAGGAAGGACCGTAAAGATTCCTACGCAGTTTCTCTTGCCTGGCACATATCTCAAATTATTATGAACGCGTGAAGTAGTGAACCTGGGGGGACACAGTATGCCTGACACTTCCTGACCACTTCTAAATTGCCTCCAGGAAGGACAAGAGTTGGGAGCGAGGACAATTAACACAGCCACCTGCTTCCTGTGACCTCCTGGGGAGCAGACATGGCCACCAATGACTCGCTCTGGCAATGTCACTGAGGTCCTGCCCATCCTTCTCTTCCCAGAGAAACTACGGGAAAATAAAAACAATAGTGGCCAATAATAGCTCTGTAAGAGAAGGTGAAATTTAGGCCTGGACTTCATGAGAAAAATAAATTAAAAAAAAAAAAAAAAGAAAATTAACATCAAAACCTCCCCATGCAAAGAGGAAAGGACCAATAAATCTCAGAATGCGGAAGGTAAATTATACATTGATTCACTCTTTAAAACTACTGTAGCTGTTATTTAGTGTAGCTATACACTTCTCTGGAAAACTTTGGAGCAGGCTTAAACACAGTTTTAACACAGCTCTTGGGATACAGAAGCTGAGAATCCCAGCCCCATGGACTCAATGGGAGCCTCTGAGAGTATTATTTCAGAAGGAATAGACCTTTTCTCTCCTTTATACGGAAGTCTTGTCAGGTAAGTATCATTTACAATTCAAAGAGAATGACTTATTTTACACTAAGACCTGAGCTAGCCCCCTTAACCTTAGATAAGATAGTGTCGTTAAGGCCATACCTAGATCTAAGTCTCAGAATCGATCCAACAAAGTATTGCTAAAATCACAGACGTGAGATGGAAGCACAGGAAACCTGAAAGTCCAGATCCTCAGACTGGTATTCAGACAAAAGAAACATCATCGTCACTAAGAACTGGGCATGTGAATACCATGGAAGAACTGAGCTCCAGTACTTTAATTCAATGTTTACAACCTCTGCTGACCCATGGAGTTGCACTAATTTATCATGGCGCACACGAAATGCACGAAACATTTGGAAGCTAAGCTAGTCTATCAGTTCAGTACAATGGTCTCCTTGCTCATCTGTAGCATGCTTTAATACAGGTTGCAGCATGCTTTTCCAGCATTAAGTGGTTTGCCAACAAGCTTTAAAAATAATAAATAGTACAGTCATGAAACAGCTTTTGCTTAATGGTTCCTAGAACTCTGTGACTTCACTCACTAAAAACCTTTCTATAACATTACCTTTAAATACTTTTAGCAATGCCACCATTAAAATAAAATAAAAAATCATCCTGGCACTACCATCCATTGATAGCACACCCGCAGGTGCCATTATCCCTAAATTTGTTGGCAGCTTTCTCTGGCACCACTACACTTTAATGGCTCTGGCAACAAACCCCACCTGGATGTCACTGAAAGCATTCCTTTGGAGCACTCTTCCCAAATATCCTTTGCAGCAGTATCATTCTGTCTCCTTTGCTGCATCCTAATCATCTCATTTTCTGGCAATAGCCTCATCCTCTCTCACTGTCAAAGCCTGAGCTGCTCCGGGGCAGTTCTCTTCCTGAACTTGTTTAATGCACTTGTGTTTCAATGTTGGGATGGATCTTCCAAGAGGATTTCAGGACAGTATCTTTCCTGCTCCGGTTTGGGTGTTCACTTGCACCTCAGCTTTAAAATTCATTGTATTACAGCTAGTAACACAACATGGCCAAACCACTGGGAAACCAAAGCACTGGTACCAAACCCTATATAATTTGATGCTTCATAACGGGGATTGTTAAACCTTGGGACTCTACCAGAAGGCACACACAGATTTACTCAACGTGTCACCCAACCTGTCATGACAGCATGAAGAAACAGCATCCTGATGCTGCCATTGCAGAAATAAACCAAACAAAAAAGAGAAAATGTAGTCTGGAAAAGAAATAATTATGGAAAGAAAGTGGAAAAGTTTTGAAGCTTGGATTGGGGGTTTTGCCCAAGCTATTTAAAATGACACTTGGGCCACAACTGAAAGGGGCACCTATGGGGTCATCATCAGAAATCAAAAAATGAAGACAAATAAAAGGAACCACAAAAGAAAATGGTGAGTGGTAATGACCAGTACTTACACAAATTGTATACTAACATCCAACAAGGCAACACACATAAGCCTCCTAGAGCTACTAGGAAAGTAACTACAATCTTATACAATTTACAATGGTCATGCAACCATCTCCCCATATTTTTGTCCAAATTCCTGGCTTTTACTCGTTGCATCAACCTTGTTTTTTCATAAATAATATCTTATTTTATTTATGCCTTATTTATTGCCTGCCACTTTGTGCACATTAATTCCACTCCACTAGGTGGAGTCTTCTGTCCTTCCAGACTGCAACCTAATTTCCAGAAGAGCCTATTATCCTCCATGAACTTTGGGTATTTACATTATTATAAGCACCACAGTCTAGCTGTCTTGATGGACAGAAAAGTGGACATGAATCAAATGCCTTCTTGAAATGACTGAAGAAATCATGAACTATCCCATGAAGATACCATATCTGCATGATGCAACATGGGATCATTCAGGAATACTGCTGCTGTACAGTTCTGTACAACACAACCATGCTTTTACAATGACTAAATTCAATAAATAATACTGAGTAAAAAAAAGGTATCACTTAAATAAGTCGCCATTATCACACATGCCCCAAAACTACATATAAACAAAACCAAGCTGATGATCTTTTAAATGTGCATATTCAGAAATATTTTTAATATTTAGGATGCCCTTCCTTTCCAGGCATCCCAAAACGTGTTACAAAAAAATGAGAGGGAGCATGAAAGGATTTCTTTCCATATTCACATTTCCATTCACAACCACTGGAGTTAAATATGGCAACTATTCAATAGGAACAGCAACACTGTGTGCAGCAGTTTTGCCAAAAAATAAGAAAAACAGAGCACTGCCATGAATGTGTTCAGAAAATTTAGATAAGAAAATGTGGATACCCTGCATCCAGCTATAACCTTTCTTTTGGGGTTGGACTTCACCCCAACCCCTGTGACAAGTACCAAAAAATCCCATGACCAAAGCAAAAAGTCCCTTGGTTTAACAACTCTTCAGGTAGACAGTTACCTCCACTAACACGCTGCGACAGAGCATTTGCTCGGTAATAATCGCAAGCAGAAAGCTCCTCGTAGGCGCCGAGCACTAACATGAGGCTCCTCAAGGCTCTCGCATCCCCAGGTCAGCTGAGGTAGGGCCTCCTCAGCACAGCTTCTGCTGTTGGCAGATATCACAAGCTATTTAAGGCTACAGACATTTTGCCCTGATCGACCATGTTTTTTGTAATATTTACTTCTCGTACATATGTCTATAACTGTGTATACGTCCCACAGAAGGTGAGGTTTAACAGGGTTAGCTTTGTTGGGGAAAAGAAGGTTTGGAGGAAAGGAAACAACTTCCATGTTTAGAAGATTTGAATCTAGTGACTGTCACGGGATGTAAACACTCTTCTGGGGAGGGAGGCTTTTTGTTATGTTTCAGGAGTGCACAGAGTTTTGGATAAAATCTGTATAAATAATCATCCCTCTGTCATTCAACATAAATTTATGCACATGTGTGCACACAGTTATGTTTGGGAATACAAACTATAAAGTAGACATGCCACAGACTTCTAGACAACCTACCACAAGCACGGATCTCGTACAAAATCCATTCTACATTTAAATTTCAGTTTATTGAATTTGAATTATTTCTGATCTGTAGATCACTTTGAGGAAAATCCCCCAAGGTCAAAAGCTTACAAATCCAACTGCAAAACCAAACAGAAGCATCAGCAAGGCCCTTTTCCCATGCAGACACCTGCCAAAAAACCCTCTGAGTTCCTGACTACTAGATTATAATCCAACATCTAAAACCTATTCTAATATTAAAACCAGGTAATTCTCTGTGTTGAAATAAAAAATTAAAAGCTTTTTTTTTTTTTTCTGCATGTTTACTCATGTTATGTACATAGAACTCTATAGATGTAACAGTGAATTATCACTTCATTTAGATCTTTATTTATAAAGTTAAAAAACACCCTTTTCACTAGGGTTTTTTTTTAATTAAAAAGCAATAATGTTATTTTCTCTGGAGATGCCTCTGATACAAAATTTATGCCCTACCGATGCTGGGCTTTCCAGGTTCATAAAACTCACTTGGATTAGCAGCTTCACAGCAGTGAATATTTTTGTATTATATGCATTCAAGCCTGATTTAATCATTCAATTTACCATGGAAAAAGTTACTCCAAAAGCCCCATTAACTAAAATGTCCTTGATGAGCCTAAACTTAAGATTTGCAGGTATAGCAGGAAAGAATGTTGTGTCATACTCTGAACATCCTTTACTTTGTACAAGGTCCGCAGCAGTAGGTAAAGCTGTATTGTTGCAATGGGGAAATCAGTCACTCATCATTTCAAGATACAATCACAGTTTATTAAAAAAAATATTTTAAATGTACAAGTTAAATCCTTTTACCAATACAGTGACATTCAGCTACCCAGTACCATTTTTACAGTCCAAAGAGATATGGTCCTAATTGCATAATGCCATTTTATCTGCTGAAGATAAAAGTGCCGATAAACAAAAATGCACATTAGGCAGGAGATTTTTCAGAATAGTTTTGTTTTTTTTTTTTTTTAAATAACCCACTTGCATTAACAAAAGATTGCAATGGCTTCCAAATTATAGGGTGTTATTTTTAGTGGAAGTAGTTCAATATTCATATTGGAGCAGATGTAGCAGTTTAACAAAACAGCTCTTCAAATCCTGCACAAATTGAAAACAGGAAAACTGATTGCATTTTCTCTTATCACTTTCCTTTTCTGAATTGACACTTTTGGCCTTCTGAAAATTTACACATGGCTTTCATCTCAACAGCACCTGCTGATCAAACAGAAACCTAACATTTTCATGAAAATGGTATAAAGGACTAGTTTTCTTTTTACCATCTTAAAGGGCATCAGCAGTCCACTTGATGGCAACAATTGCTGAGTAGATGGTACACTCAGAATACATTTTATATTTTCATTACACTTACTTTTAAAAATGAGTTAAACCACTAGTGGCTCTTTCATATTAGCTCTTTGTCTGCTTTAAATTAATTTCAATCTATCTCTGCCTAACCCTGATGGGTTTCATTCTACAGTCAGCTAGATTTTAAAGATCTGAAAGCCTTTGGAATAGTAAGACATGTTGCATGTTCTGCAGCCACTGGGTCTTCCTTATATATGCATTCATATGCAATTTGATAAATTAATATATACAATTATAAATACATATGTGCATATTGCACAGACATTTCTTTTTACACTGCTTATACTAAGGAAAAAATGTGTATATGCATCGCTCCACTATAGTCTCACTGCACTGAATTCCCCGAGCACTGCCGATAAAGCATGTTGAGGGGGAGAAACTCAAAGTGCATTTATTTATTTTAAAGTTGCTCTTTGTTTCCTTTGCAATCTTCAGACTGGGAGAAGGTCTAGCAGGTGCTCTGGAACTTGAGCAGCAAGACCAGGTTGAGATGCTGCCATTGGCGAACATGGCAAGCACGCAAACAGGCACAATCAGAAGTCCTTGGGCTCCTGCAAAAGTTCAATGTATCAAGTCATGTATAGAAAATATGAAACCTAAGTACCTTGTCATCCTGTCTGCTTCTGAGCCTGTAAACTCTGAAGCACAGCAGCAGGTAACAAGGACCATCTTCCACTGTACATAATTCTAGCTGTAATTAAAGATACTCCTGAAACCTGCTATCAGAAGCTACCTGTGTCAGCTTCTTAACTGATAGAGCCTTAACCCCTCTGAAGTACTCTGCTGCCATCCATTACCATTCTGCTTCAGTGATAAGGTAACCTGAAGGCAGAGATGACATACAGTAATATATGTGCCACTCCAGACAGTTGGTTCGTGAATTTCAGTGTTTCATCATGCTCACTGAGGCAATCACAAACCCGAAATGTCAATATGTTCAGTCAATGGAAGTAAAATAATGGGGCTCTATTGTCTTACCCTATCGATCCGCCGCTGTCAACAAGAATACATGCCCCCCTGGCTTTAAACAAATTTTAATTAGGCTTTTAGTTACCAGATCGTATCTATATATCTATCTGCGCAAACACTTGACAAAGTGAAATGGCAATATAAATATTTCAAACTTTTAAATATATTTTAAAGGTAATTGTTTAATGTTGCTTTAAGATATGATCGCTGATAAAGCCGTTTGCTAAAGCAGCATGTGCACACACTTAGCGTTCAAGTTATCTTAATCTGGAGAGAACTGAAAAATCACCACCGAAAGTTCAAAACAACAACAAAAAAAACCCAAACAAACAAAAAAAACACCCACAAAAAAAACCAAACCAAACCAAACCACACCACCCCACACACGCACACACACACCAAAAAAAAAAAAAAAAAAAAAAAGACTCCGCTTTTCCTAGAGCCCGCTGTCATCCTCTGCGGCACTTTGGAAGGCAGGAGCCTCCGCTGCCACCACCCGGACGCGGGCAGGGCGGGTGCCCGCAGGCCCGGCTGGCAGCCTCTCCCCTCACGCGCGAGCCGAGGCCGGGCGGGCCGCCTCCCGCTCACCTGGGCCCCAGCCGCCACCCCGCTCCCGGGGCCGCGGCTCTCCCGCCGCGCCGGTCCCTTCCCCCCACCACCCCCGTCCCGTGGAACGCCCGGACAAGCCGCCCTCCTCCTCCCTCGACTGTGTTTAGAGCGGGGTCCCCCAGTGACCTTTTGTTCCCCGGACACCTCCTCCCTCCCCGCTCCCCTCAGCGCGGCCCGGGGGCGGGGGAGGCAGCACCCAGGCCGCGGCTGCCCCACGCACAACAAAAGGCAGATCCCTTCTCCCTGCCGGGTAATCTCTGCCTGTAAATCCCCCGCCCGCCCCGGGGTTGGGGGAGAGTTGGGGGATGATCAGAGGTTACATCTTCACTTCTCCCCACTCCTATCGACTTGTGCAGCGCCGAGGGAGCCGGGCGGCGGGCCGGGCGGCGGCGAGGGGTGTCCCCCCGCCCGCCTCGCCCCGAACCGCGGGTGGAGATTACCTTCCGGCGGAGGGAGGGAGGGAGGCGCCGGCGCGGCCCGGGCTTTGTGCGCTTCACACGCCTCGCAGCTTATCTGCGGCGCAGGGACGGCACATCGCGCCTCCCTGGCCCTGCCGGCGCGGGGGGAGCGGGACGGCGGCGTGCACCGGGGCGATTACGGTATCAGCGCGGCCCAGATGGAGGCCGGAGAATGGACGGTGGGTGTGAGGGAGCGGGGCTGGGGCCGGGGCGGCACGGCGCGGGCCGGGGTCCCCGGGGAGGCCGCGCCCGGCCTGAGGAGAGGCGCCACCTCCGCGCCGCCCACCGGGTGAGAAGGCGGCGGCGGCGGCTCCCTCCGTGCCCCGGTCTGTGCTCGAGCCTCCCCTCAGGCAGGCACCGGCCCGGCCCTGTCCCCGGAGGTTGCCCCGAAGCCTCTCCGGGATATGGACCCTGCCAGAAGCCCAGGGGAGCGCAGCGCTGGCTCCTCCAGGCTCCCCCACCCGAGGGCGTCACCGTTTCCACACCTACGTCCTGCACGGAGCTCGACCGCTCCGGGCCCAGAAATTCCTGGCCCGGCGTGGTCGCGGGGATGTACCCGCTCCCAGTTCGGCCAAGTCTCGACCTAACCCGACCCGCTGGGCCTTGCCAGTTGCGGAGGAGCCAGAACACACACAAGAGTGCTGCTCTGAGCGGTGGCATCCTGCGCCAGAGGATGAATGATGAGCCAGCGTAGGTCCCTACACCTCAGGTTTTGAGAGAACAGAGGGTTTATTTTGAGGATTCATCAGAGAGGACTGGGTTATGAGGTAAAGGGAGGGGAGGCTGCAAAGCAGCCCAGCCTGCCTACCACAAGCACAGCCGGCCAACAGCATGGCTGCACCAGGCTGCCCAGCGAGCTCTGCACGCTTGGGTTTTGAAATTTTAAAAACGTTTCTCACTAGGAATCAACATTTATTTGTTAAGGAAGCACATTTCCATTGCATGTCTGCGGAGGAGCACCGTGAAGGCTGAAGGCTGAGATGAGGACAATGATGGCACGCCGGAGTGAGACAGGCATTGTTCAGTGCAGAACTCCTTCCAAAATCACTCGTCCAAGATAGCAGGTTTTACCACAAGAAAATAAAGGGAATTTGACACCTAATACAAAGTGAAAACCAGAACCTAGATGGGGGAAGGGCATGTGTGTGAAAATCGTGTCACCGCAATGAATGTCAGATAAAAAGGGGTCTGTCACAAATCCTCCACTAATCCAATAATGCGAAAACCTCTTGGTATCACTGAGACATAACACAAGGTAATTTTTTTTATTTTTCATAAACCACTCTGTATGTTTAGCCTTAGAAAGACAGCAATTTGGTGAATTTTCCTGTCACAACGACAGAACTTTGTTTTTTTCATTAAAGGCAAACTGATTTTCACATGTCAAATTTTACTATGCATTCCTCAGCTAGTATTTTTACCCTGAAGAAGGGCCACTTCTCCCTTAACTTCCTCCACTTGTCAGCTGTGTGACAACCATATTTAGAGGTAATCGGACAGGTCATATTATAAAAGTTTTATAAAAGTTTGTCAACTCATTTGAAACCTTAGCCCCTAAAATTAATGGTATGATCTATGCATCTCTAAAGAAAAGTGACTTTAATTAATTCAACCTGCAAGGTGCCACAGAGCCTTCTCTCTGCATATGTTCTTTAAAAATATTATGTACAAATGAGAGATTGCTCTTTCTAGGGATTTTTGTTAGGGATTTTTTCCTTGACATATATATATCATGCCATAAACTAATTTAGGATCCAGCAGATTCTCATCTTGCAGAGCCACAATGTGTGTCTTATATCTATGTTAGCCATTCTGACAGGCAGTTTTACTACTCAAATCACAATTCTCTAAAGGAAAACTAATCCAGGATCCTTTCTAATGTAAACATTTTGCTGCAAAAGCACTCACATTTAAAAATAAAGCAGTATGTGTTAATAAAATAAATACAATCAGAGTACAAATGTGTAACAGAAGTGGCGTTCCATAAGCACAGCTGTCTCAAAGTCCAAGCTGCAGGCTAGAAATCTTAATTTCAACTGACTCTCTCTTAATAATGGGTTACCTTCCTATAAAGCGTAAAGTCCATCTGCCCCAGGCAGATAAGTTTTGAAGCATTAAAATAGATAAAAATCTAACATTTTCTTTCTTGCATTGAATATGTGAATTCTAGTGTGCTATAATGTGAGAATTCCAACATATGACCATTATGGCATAATATCTCATAGCTCAGCTTGTCATTACTTCACTTGTAATTCTTATGTTAATTATGTTCATAATTACTATAAACAGATGTGGTAGAAATTCATGTGACCTTTTACTGCAGAATGCATTTCTCACTCTTTCCACTTTATTTTAGTAATATAGTGTTAAACCAGAGGAAAGTATTTCTGACACATGCTGCATGTATGTCTGTACCTATTTAACATGAAACCATTTCTACCTCGTATTTTAGCCAAAGGACCACCTATATGCCAGTACATTGACACGAAAGTGATGGTAACTGAGAAGTCTACCCTGAAACGTACACCTAAAAGGTTGTGCTTACAGTGAACCTTTTGACTAAACCTTCAGCTAAAGCCACCGCTGAAGGCTAGGACTTAAATGGAGCACTGCATTTTTATTCAGCACCTTTGTTAATGCAGCAGTATCCTGCTTTACAACTACAAGTACATGACAGCCATACAGCAATTTATTTTACTCACAGCTCAACCATCACCGTCTGTACACAAAACACATTTACAATAAAATCACTATGGATTTCATTAAGAGAAAGCTTACTCGAATTTCATTTCTTTGGACCTAATCTATAATTAGTGTGGACAGACAGGTGCAAACCCTTCTCCTCTACAGATGGCTACTGGAAATGGTGCAAAATAGCTCCTTCTGTTTAAACAACACACAGATAACCTGCTCTGCTCTTATCACTTACAATTACCTCCATTATACTGAACTAATGTTTACTTTAATAAAATGTCCACTGTTCTCTAAACGTTATTTGGAAACTTTCATATCGATGGCAGGAAAAAAAAAATGAAGATGGAAGTCAATGTCTTTCGGATTAAAATTTTTTTTTGGTGAAAAAAAGCCTTTTACAGAGCAGGATATTTTGACTTGGATTTTACATCTGCTGATCATTTTTCTTTATCCACAAAACCACACGGTATACTACTTCCTGATGTATTTATGCTACCATATATTAAACTAATCAGGTTTATAGTAAATAAAACAGGATAACTGCCATTTTAAAGCAGTTCCTTAAAAAGGAACATCTATGTGGAAAACCAAGACCCTTTACATTAAAACTTCAGTTTTTAAACTGCTTTAGATTTTCAAGTGAAAGAAGGTAAAGAAAGTGTAATCTGGAAGCCAATGTTTTAAGAATTTACACTCTCGCTACTTCTGCTAAATTTAGTGTCAGTTTAAACTTCTATAAATACAGGTTGTTATTAAAGGCAAAGACTTTGAAAAAAGAACAGGCTGCTACTAACTACAGGAATCAAAGTTTTTAATGTCTTCAGATTAAAAATACTTTTCTTTTTACACTTCTTTAGCCAAGCCATGAAGAAATAACCCCTTCACAACACCAAATTCACGTTTTGATTTCAGCTGATAAGACTTCTTGATCTCTGCGTGACAACTTAAGTTTCTACAGAACAAAGAACAAGATCTTCTCCCCTCCATCTAAGAAATCTGAAGCTCCTGCAATAGCAACATACTAATATCCGTATTCAATTAGCTAAAGATTTAACAGTAATGGACTGTGGCAAGTGGATTTGAAAGATGAAAATGACAATTGTAAGCCCTTTCTCCCATCACCCCCAATGCAAATACTGCAGATGCCTGTTTCACCCAGAGTGTCTGGCAACGAGGAGTCTGCAGTCTGCACAGTACCTCAGTGAAGTGAGCTTCGCATTCAACGCCTGTCGTCTGAAGTTCATTTCAGAGAAGTGAGAAACAGGATTTGACAACGAAGAATGTCCTGAACTGGCTAGCCACTGACCAGCACTCCAGGTGGAGCTATTTTTCTCCTCTTTATTCTATAAACAATACTTCCAGTATAAAAGTCCATGTGCGCACAGGCATACATAGTGTTAAGCGTATACAGATGAGAGACACCGTGTGATGTTTTTACTGGTCCATTATTTAGGCACGAAACGAGTTAACGTTAAGGTGGTCAAAAATGGTAGAAGGCAATGTTTTACTTGAAAAGATTTTGGAAACTATTTAAAAGCTCAAAGCCTTTGAAGAAAAACAAGTTGTGCAGCAGTTGCCAGGAAGCAGTGACCTAACACTGCTGTCTGCATTCCATTACAAACAGAATGGTTCTTGTCTCCTACAGCATGCTCGGGGCTCGGGAGCCCAGCGCTCACCCTCCTGCAGACGCAGGGCCCGAGGAAGACGGAAGACGTCCTGCTATCATCTCCTGTACGCCTCGCCTGGCTACAGCTTGCCAGAGACATCAACGGATTTAAGGGTGGGCTGGGTTTTTGGTGGGGTTTGGGGTTTTCTTGCACTGGTGCGTAGTTGCACTTCCCATGACAGCAAAGCAAAACAAGGCATGAATTGAAAAGTAGTAGCAATTATATTGAAGGTTCAGATATGATAAAACTGACCTCAGAAAAGTTACCAGTTATCAAATAAAGTATAACTTCCTAATTAAAGACCTTTACAGCAAGCCTGCCGTGCATCTCACACCTAACAAAGCCTTTGCCAACTTCATAGTCATTGGCTGTACAGTTATGAACAAGCCGTATTCAGATCTTTCCCCTAGTGTTTCTTCTATTGATGGGGAGCCACAGAAACACCTAGTGCTAAAAACCAGGACATATAAACAAGAGAGACCAACTTTTCTAACATTCAGCCGAGCTGAAGGAAATTCCCTGATCATATTGGATTTCCTAAGGAAATCAGCCCAGAATAAACTGAATAAGGTTTTCAGACTTCCCATGGAAAGGTCAAGCATCAGCTTTAACAACCATTAGAAACCAGTTTCAATCCTCTCGGCTGTCCAGATTCACTAAACCGTTACCAGAAAAGCAGAACAGAAAACCCGGACAATAGAACTCAAATCTAAAAATGTCTTTCACGTCTTGCCTCAAACTACAGTTAACAAAGTTGCCTATTTAAACTTTCCATTGCATCTGTCAGGATGCAGAAACGGAGAAGGAAATGTAAAGCTGCAAGGGTATAATTAAATATATTCACCCTTAGCCCTAACATACTGTGTTTACAAATACAATAATTATGTTTCTAGCTACACGTCAAAAGAAAATATTTTCTAAGTCCTTCAAAAAGCATGCAAGCATTACTGTAAGTAGGAAATAAGTCAAAACAGATTAGTAGATCAAAAATGGGAGGGGGGGGGAGGAATCCTGCTTTGGTCAGCAACTCGGACCACCGTCAGGGGATAAATCAATTTGCAGCAGCTGTGGACAGCCATTTAAGTCTGGGGCCTGAACAGATTAATTAGGGGAAGCGATGTTAAAAGTTAAAGGGGTCAGCGTTACATTAAGCACACGAATATCTGCTGGAGCAAAGGCTTGGCCGTCTGTACCGAGGCGTCGGTCGGGGCTACGCCTGGAGCCAACCGCGTGGCCGCCGCCGCGCTCCGGCCGCCTGCGAGGGGCACACGCAGCGCTCCTGCCCAGCCCCGCGGGACGCGCCGCCACAGCCAGGGCGGGCGCGGCCAGCCCCGCCGCGGGTGGCCGTGGAAAACTTGCGCAGCTCTTTAGGGAAGATTTGCGACCGCGGGTTGAGCGGCTAGCAGCCGCGTCCCAGCATCCGCGGGGCAGGAGCTGCCCGGCTGCGGGGCGGCACTGCCCGGAGCCGGCGAGACTGACAGGTCCGGCCCCTGCCGTGATTTAGGGCGAGGCAGGGGTAGGAGGGGGTGACCGGCAGAGCCCGCTGCGGATCCGGAGCGGCTGGAGGCGGCTGCTGCCCGGCGCGGCGGCGGCGGGGAGCCCCGGGCTGCGGCCGGGCGGCAGGCGGGGGAGGCTGCCGCCGCGCCTCGTACCTTCGCCCTCCCTCCTTCAAACTTCTCAGTGACCTGAAGGAAGCAGCATTTTAGCTCCTGGTTGGAGCAAGAGCGATTCGAGAGCTGCGTCCGATCAGTTAGTTTCAGTTTCTCTCTAACATTTAGGAGAGCAGAGCACTAACGATGATGTTTCTGTATATAATTTATACGTCTGAAGGATTAGCGGGTGCTCCTGCGAAGGTGGCAAGTCCTTCCTTACCCTAAACCCAATTTTTGTCCAATCTCACAACTTTGGCACTAACAAAAAGACTCGGACTCGTCAAAAGTCAAAGGCTCGTCTACGTGGCCGGCAGTATGGGTTTCACTCTTCCAATCTCCCTTATCGATGGTCTGTTACGGATTTATGGAATCAAACCATTCAGCTCAGCTAGACGACATGACACAAGTACATTGTACTGCAGTTTTGTAAATGCAATCCCTAACGTTGCCCTCTCGTTTTAGAAAACGAGATACTTGCAACATCGCGGTGCAGCTAAAGACGACGTGCAGCGCCTGAAATATTTCTTGCAAAATAGCCTGAAATGATGTTGCCAGCGCTACATAGTCCGATGATCGTAATGAAACAAGCAGAACAAATACCCCACCAGAAATATTTCGGACACTCCGACTCACATTGGCTAGCTGTGATCTGGAGAGAGGTGAGGCAGGGGAGAAAAAAAAAAAAAAAAAAAAAAAAGGCAACTTCCAAATCGAGACAGAAACCCAACACTATGGAAGAGTATGTGCTTGGGAGGGTTGTTTTCTACAAGACGGGGTTGTTCGGTTTCTGGGTCTGGGCTCCTGAGAAATATTCGGGGTGCGAGTTTGTGAGCCGGGGACAAGGGTTGCAAGAGCTGCATGCAGTGCTAACCTTGCCCGGGCACAGCGGCAGCCCCGGTCCGCCTGGGTTAGTTACAGCCGCGGGAGCCCCTCCGAGCCGGGAGAGACCTACGGGAAAGGAGAAAGGGAACAAAAAGGGGGCTCGGGCTCCCCCCGCCCCAGCGCGCCCTGCCCGCGCCCCGTACTCACACTGCAAAGGACCGGAGATTCCCACCATTCGCCACGGGCTGCGAGCTGCAAATAAAAGTTCCCGTCCTGCTCGGGGGAGAGCCGGCAGCCCAGGCTGCTGGAGGGGCGAGGGGGTGGGAAAGGGGAGAGCAGCGCAGCGCGGCTTCCCTTCCCAGTCCAGATGATCCACGTCCACAAAAGTCAAAACGAGCTGAGGAGAAACTCCAGCTGCTCTTCCCCCCCCACCCCCCTCTCTCGCTCTGGGTTTTTTTTTTTTTGTTGTTGGGTTTTTTTTTTTTTTTAAAGGAGGATCAGCTCGAGAGAGACTACTGGTTCCACGGGAAAGGACAAGAACCAAAAATAAAGCAAAGTCTCCAAGTCGAGATAATTAATGCCCAGGTCCTTCTCCTTGCTGCCGCCGCCGCAGACAAACGTGATGTGGAGCGCAGGGAGCGGCCGCTGTCAGTGGCGGGGTCTCTGCGTGTCCCCGGGCAGCCGACGCATAGCTCTGCCCCCGGCGAGCCGCGCCGGTGCCGCGCCGAGCCGAGCCGAGCCGAGCCGAGCCGCCCGCCCGAGGCTGCGCCGCTGGCCGCGCCGCGCTCCGCTCCGCTCCGCCCGGCTCCGCGCCGCTCCCCGCTAGCAGGCACCTCGCGAGGCAGGCAGCATACTGCCGGCAGCCGGCCCGGCCCCGCTACCCAGGTGCAGGGGGGGAGGGCTTAAAGCAGTGGGAGGTGATAGAGGTAGGAGACATCTGTGTCGTGAGGAGGTTAGTGGGGGTCAAGTATATGTTAACAATAGGCGAGCGCGGTCCCTCTCGGGCAGCCTGCCTACTCTTTCTTTCTTTCGCTCGCTTTTACTGGGTGGACATCTAACTTGCTCCCTAATGATGCCTCCCCGGCTTTAAGAGTCCAGACTGCCCTGCAGTAACCCAAGACAAACACTTTCTCTAGCCATCTGGAGAGCTCCTGGCTGCTCTGCCTGTGTCTCATCACTGTGTGAAGAGACAGCAGTGCTAGAAATCAAGCCACTCTCAGATCTACTCTCTAATCCCCTTCTGTTAGCTGATTTCCAGTCAGACTGTTTGCTTTTGCATTAGATAATAGCCTTAGAGAAAACAATTATCATTTTCTTTTTCCCTTTGTTTTTCCTTCTTTCTAAAGTACAGTATCGACGAAGGCCTCCCTCTCTTTTTTTTAAATAAATTTATAGTCTTTCATGGCTTGCAGAACCCAGATGCAATTTCACACTTTCCTGGAAGGGGATTCTGGATTCTTCTGAAAGCAGCGACACGATCGCAACTGCAGTGAAAATTAATTACTATCATCTACAATTAATAGAAGCATGCCACCGTTTGACTTCGTGTTTCGTTACATAATCATTTCAGTAGGCATCCATATATTTTCCGATCCATCAGTTATTCCCTTCTATGTTTTGCAGAGAATACTATTGTCAGTCATACAACTTACAGCAAACCGGTACTTCTGCTGTCGTGTTGACACTATATAAAGAAGGCGTCTCCACCAAAAAAAAGAAAAACACCCAACCCACATCAACTTCATATATTGAGTAAAAAGTGTGGATTTTTTCAGGTTGCAGATAATGGATTGGAACTGTCAGAACTGCCTGGACATTTAGGTTCATTTTTTTCAAATGTCAGATGTTAAGTAAAAGAGTGAGCATAGAATAGAGCTTCTAATCAAGCCGCATTCTTTATTCCTGTATGTACAAGTGCACACGCATACACACACACACACGCGCACACACATATACGATAGGCCTGATCTTGCAAAGCTACAAATGCCTATTTTAAGCATATAAATAGACCTACTGAACGCAAAGTAGCTTTCCGTGTGTTTATCATGAGCACATACGCATTTTCAGAATGGGGGGAAGCATTTATATATGTGTTTATAAGCAAATTTATAGTAATATTTTTCTGCCTCTGTGGCTGCTTAGAAAATTTGGTTGATTTTGAAAATATGTTTAAAATATGTTTTATCATCTGGATAAATTACCTTTTCTTCAGATATTTAGGGACATGGAGCTTTAATGAACTGGTTGGCATGTAGTAATATGGGGTCAAATTTACCTTGAAGTAAATTCAGCTCAACAGAGCATAAATCAGGACATGTTTTTATCCACTGTGATTTCAATATACAAAAATGGTGAAGAGCCACAAGTCTGGCATTGATTTCTAATTTAAAAGCTATCTGTTTTACAGAGGTCTATTTCAAAGTCAAAATTATGGGATAACCTTTACAAAAATATTTACAAATATTTTAAAATAATCTAAAAATAGCAAATTTTACAAGGCTTCCTTTGTCTATAGCAGATCTAGAAACTTTAGTTAAGCTTGAAAAACTTTGTGGGGTGATACTTTCATCCCAATTGTTGTATGTGTAAGCTGAAAAATAAACAAGAGATTTGCCAGTGGTCCCAGTGCATGTTTTGCTGAAGTGTCAGGGACTGAACACTGAGTCCTAATTCTCAGTTTACAGCTTTACAGTGCTTCCTCTTTGGCATGTACCTTCACTCTGAAAGATCAATCAACTTTCTAGGTATTATCTTCCAAAACAGGGAAGGAACATCAGCTTAGACTTAGAAACTCTGGAAAGTCTACTCTGAGCTATTAGCAGTTTTATCGCCACCTACAAACTGATTAAAGTTTACAGACTTCTGTCTTCTCTCTCTATGAGAAAAATACAGAAATTACCTATTAAACCCACAGCCCTGGCTCGTATAGCACAGCATTTCCCACTGCTCCCAGTAAGGACAAAGCCTACCCAGATAACGAAGCATAGTAGAGAGCGGTAAATACCAACCGCTTCATGGCAACTATACTTTTCTCAGACACACTGGGAGAATAAATTGACATGATTCCTAAATAATAACAGATTGTAACCATCAAGTATTATCATTATATTGCAAAGCTGATGATTGAAGCCTGGCTTATTACAAACTTCTCTTACCCATACCTTTTTCTTTTGTCTGTTTATTTCCTGGAGAAAGTAGATATGTTTTAGTGAAAAAGAAAAAATAAACACGTTCTTTGAAAGATGAATTCGTGTTTCAGGAAGAAAAAAAAAATGCAGCCTCACAGTAGACCTCACAAATACTTGGTAACTTTACACCCTGCAGATTTTTTCTGCAGACTGTAGATGCCATGTCTGATTTGACATATGAAGGATTTACACTGTGTATCACTGTGTGACATTGTGTGAGAGAAAGGCTGGTAAAAGTATAGTTGCACATGGAAGGCAGAAATATCCTGCTAGGCTGTCCAAATCTGACTATATTTTGATTGTACAGAGACCGATCAAATGTTCAGAGCTGAAACATGGCTTACTCTTTACTGTGAATAATTATATTATGGGCAGTCATCTGCACTGAAATTCTTGGAAGAGAACTTATATATCAACTCACCTCACTGCTGTTTAAAAATAGAGACAAGTATGTCCTTCCTAATTGTCACTGCCTTGCAGCTCTGAGTGTCACACATTGTCACATGTTCCCATCCAGAGCTCAGTCTCCTCAAACACTTTCCATTCAAACTGTGCAGACTTTTAAGTCCATACTTGTTTTTTCAGCAATGTCTCTCTATTAAAGTGTCTTCCACTCCCGAAAGGCTCTGTTTCGCCCTCCGTGAAGCACGTGAGAATCTCGCTATCCGCTTCCATTGGAGCTGGATTGGGCCTTGGCATACAGATCAGGGCTGCACATAGTTGCTACAGCACTCATTTGACAAGCACTCCTTTGCATGGAGTAGCACAGTATATGTTCATATAAAACCAAATAGAATGCTAAGCTGGATCCTTGATAGCTTTAATTTATGAATCTTTCCCTTAACCATGTTTTTCCAATTTTCCCTCTAATTTTCAAATATATTTTATGTCTTAGCATGGGCCACACTCCATTTCAGTCTGTTCATGCACCTTTTGTAGGTCATGCAGTCAGGAGGATGGCAGCAGGATGGAGGCTGCTGTGGGATTCACGTTAATGTTGCATATACTTTCTTCAGAAAATCCTTCCCAGTTTAGCTGGAGTACAGGCTAAATCCGACCTTGACCGCTGCACAGAAAAAAAGCAAAGGCATAAGAAACCCTGTATTGCAGAAAAGCTGTCCCCTGCTCAGGGGCTCAGCGAGAGGGCTGGGGCAGGTGACTGGTGAGTTGCTGAATGCGCTTTGCAGCTTCTCATATGGGGGAAACATGCACCAGGACTGGCGCTTGATAATGGGAGCAGAAAATGTGCAGTAGCAGGATAGATCCCCACCCTTTAGTATGCAAAGCATGTCCACTAGGTGATGTACATGCTGCAAGAGCTGACATACTACCTGCTTCTCTCTCTGCTTATACTATTGTTTACCCTTTGCTTTTGGTAGTGAGGAAAATGTATTAAATTCCTTCCAAATTAAGAAAAAGAGGCTGTCTACTTCCAGGAGTTTATAAGCTCCACTCATGTACATTTTGATGTCTTCTCTTTGTCTAACGTGATAGATTTTAGCCCTTCTTCATGTATACTTATTTGGGATATTCCTTAATTAAATTATATTCTAAGGACATTTTTTGTATTCTTGTTTGCCTTTTGTCATTGTCAGGACTTCTAAAACCCCTTTAATGTTGCAGCATTCTGAAGCACTTTGGAGAAGATTATATGCACAGTGACAGAAAAAGGGGAGCTGGGTTATTTTGGAAAAGATCACATAAACAGGATTTATATATTGGCAGTCATTTGCAGGAATGCCAGCTTTGTCACTCATTTTCAGTGAAATATAGCTTCTTATTAAAAAACAAGTCTTTTCAAGAGAAAAGATTCTACTGGTTAAATAAAGCAACACCAAGCAAAGAGAGGGAGAAAAAATGTTTTGAAAAGTTTCTTTTTCACAGAAGCGAAAAGCTTATCTTGTCTTTTTCCATTGTCTATGTTTTATTTATACAAATAAATAGGTATTGAATATTTATTAAATGAATAATTAATATTGAATTTATTTTAAAATAAAACATACTTATTTTTAGTGGTGAAATTTTTTTTGTCTGTGCAAAAAACAAGAGAATAGATTGTGCCGAAATAATACAGGCTTAGTGCTTCTTCTCTAACAAATGTGAAAACACCAAAATGCAAATAATGAATTTGGTTTCCATCAATGTCAAAGAGCAGGAAACGTTTTGCTGTTGAGGTTCCTGGAAGCAATAAGTGCTGTATTAACTGCCATGCAACACACACACGCTCTCACACAGGATACCTTGCCTAACAAGGGGAAACCGTTGCCCTAACACACATGCATACAGTTCCTTAACTTCCCACCTGCTGGGCAGCCACCTGCAATAAACAATAGTGGTCTATTATCAGACAGTAATAAAATAAGCAGCCACAAAGCTGTTTACCTAAACACCACTAGAAGTCCCTCAAAAGCTGAGCTTCAGGCCAGGGAACCCTTGCTTCCGAGGTGAAGGGGGGACCTCTCTTAGGACAACCTCTGAAGTCCAGCATGTTCCCTTTTTAAACATACCTACTGTTTAACTAGAGACAGTGACCATCTGTAATGTACGTAATGGTGTACAGCCACTATAAAGTAATGAATCCAAGGTGCATGATCTGTTCCAGATTTCCCTTTGTATATATACAGTCCCTCGCTGCTGTGTCTCCTAAAAAGTACAGTGACATTTTGTATATGGAAGGCTAACAACATAACTCTCTTATCTTTTTCACTGACATGTTGACAGTACATTATTCCACTTGCACACAAACTGGGAATATAACTGCCTTTCCCTGCTGGCTGCAACTAGCCAATATGTTGACACTGCTCCTGTATTGAAAAATCTAGCTCGTTCAGACTGCATAAAGAGAGGTGAAGTCCTCTTTTGGTATATCAGATCTCCATGTCTCCAGCTGTAAATAAAAACAAATTGCTCTAGCTGGGAACTCTATTAATATCATGACCTCAGTATGATGTAACTGAAACCGCATTTTCCACACACACCCTTAACCACTGTTTATATTTGCATCAGACTAAGTTAAACAAAGGTAGGTTTTAAAGCCCCTGTCTGGAGTTTAAAAAAAAAAAAAAAAGAAAAAAAAAAAGTCTGTTCTTGAAGGCAGTTTTTTATTGTAGCGATTGCTTCAGAATGCATATGTCTCTAACCTGGAAAACTCCCTCAAACAGATCCATAAATACTCTAGAAGCCAATTAGAGATTCTTGTATTCTAATTTACATTGTATTTACAATTGTGTGTGTACTTCTATGTTTTGACTATTCATACACAAATCAAAATCAACTTCAGACTTTGCCTTGCTCAGGTACAGTCCTTCCATGACTATTATAGAATTCACAAGACAACAATTTAAAAATCAAGTTTTAACTAGGGTGTAGTATGCAGCTTATGCTGAAAAGCACACGTTAACATAAAGTAGGTATTTTATTAAAAAAAAAAATAAACAACCAAACACATGTATCACAGCAAACAAAAATGGTATTTCAAAGTTTCAGACTGCTGTGGAAAACTCAGGCAGATAATTGAGTTTGATACTACTTCATTTGTTGGACTCTATTTATAAAGTCTGATTTATTTTTAGAAGGAAACTGATGAAATCTAATTGCTCAGGAATAGTTATTTGCAGATCAATAGAAACTTAAAATGTTGTCTCATATACACATCATTACAGAGAAGATGCTTTGATACATCAGTCACTTATTATTTCTCCTCTCAGACAAATAGGAAAAGTAGAATTAATGAAAAAATGACATCTTATAGAAGACAGAAGTATTGTTTCCCCTTTTGTTGGCAAAAGCTTTCATTTTAAAAACTTTTAAAGATGGAAGTTAAGAGGACACAGGAAGTAAATAAACCATAATACAGAAATAGTCAGAAAGAGCAAAGCAATGTGAGAGATGCTATTTATAGAATGAGGAAATAAACATAACACTTTTAACGCTACACAGTGCAATGCACAAAATTAAATTTTAAAGGGAAAGTAACAATGAGGATGCTTAAGAAAACCCATATGTTATATGGTTAAAAAAATAAAGAGCTAAATTCAGCCACCTTTAGTTGAACTGAGTAGCAACCAGTTCTGGTGTATTCTCTGTCAGTTCATGGGAACTTTTCTTGAAATTAGGTGCTGCTGTATGTGTCAGAATCTCATCTGAAGTGCCATAATAATTTATTGCCCTTCTGCAGAAACAACCTGATTCTGTCTCACTGAAATAACTGACGTGTTTGGCCACTGATTTCCTAGGAAAGGAGCCGAACTAGAACACTCACAGACCTTATTACTAAAAATACTCTTCTTTTCAAATAATGTATTTTTAGCTCAAACTTCTTTCCTTCTTACACAATTACTTGCCTTTTAACCAGGGGTAAAAAAAGTAAACATAATGTATTTGATAGTTGTGTCCTACATAACAGAAAGTCAAATTTAGAAGGTGTTTTAAAAATTTTCAAAAATAGAAACTATCTTTAGTCTGCAAGACATAAACATGTTGAAATATGTAAAGGATTAATTGCCCTATTTTGAATTGTGTTTTTTCACTGCCAGCAGTGACACAACTTATAAACTGTGTCTCTAAGTCATCCAAGAGGCCCAAGATGATGTGACTTTTGAGACACTTTCATCACCTATGGGAAGGGATGCTGTGAATGGTCCAGTTTACAGCAGCACCTGCCACTTTGCAGGCAGCTTAAAGAACTGGAAAATAAGCTTTTTGGAAGGTCCTATGTCAGAAACAGGCCATTTCTGATTAAATATCTGCATTTCCAATATCTCTCTGCTATCTGTGATTTTGGGGGAGGGTATTGATATCTGTGTTTTACAGAGCCGTGTAAGTGGGGGCTGGCTCTTGGTCTCATAACCATGAGATCTGCCCTGGGTTAGCAGCCGAAGGAAGAACTTACAGTCAGTTCTGCTTCAGCTCTGACATGTCAAATATGCAAGGAAAATAAAAAAACAGTTTAGATTTTAAATTAGAGTTGATGAATCGTTTGTATTTGTCTATTTGGTGATACAGCGGGAGCTTCTACTTTGTCCTTTTAAATTTTTCTTATTCTTTATAATGAGAATTCTTTTATACTGACTAAATAACTGTAAGAAGGTGAATACTTTTGTGATTTTTTACAGAAGTATTTCCATCTTCTCACAGTGAGTAATTATTCAACCCGTTATTTAAACCCAAGAAATATATCTGATGTTGCTTTTCCTATTTCTCTTAACATTTTTTGTCTGGAAGCTTCCCAGGCTTCCTTGTTTATCTTCTCATATAGTTTTAAGGAAACAATATACATCTCTCCATGTCCTCCCTTTGCCTTTCTCAATTCATAAACAATCTTCTAGTGAAATTTGCTACACGGCAGCAAATTGCAGATCCTGATGAACGGTAAGCTTCTAGATAAAGTCAGTCTCTATTTTCCGGGACTTGTGTGAAATTGGTTCCCTCAGATTTCCAATTGCAAAGCTACAGATTTCTGTTTATTAAATTTAGTATTCCTCAACAAAATTATCTCCTTATAGGATCACTGTCACGCATTCTGCATTTCACATGTCAGTAACAGCCAATGAAAAAAGCTGAGAGAGTCTAATATACTTTCTATTTAGCTATGACAGAACAAGGTTTCCTAATTTAAGCTTGTGTAAGCTTTGGGATCCACTCCAATGGTTAAAGAAGAAAGTTTGAGGATTCCTAGAGTTAGCATCTCTTCATCTGAAGACCTTTAAGCACAGCCATTTATCAAGATGAGTGTGGTGTGTTGGGGGTTATTTCATGTCACAAAAGCTATTGAATTAGGCTCACAGGCATTGTGTATCTCATGGAGATCTTGCTTATATATATATATACATATATATGTGTGTGTGTGTATATAAAAACTTTTCTGTGTTCTACTTATGTGTGGAATGAATGGGAATCAGGATAGCTACACATCTTAAAAGAAGAAAAAGGAAGAAAAAGGAGAAACTCCAAACAACAGATATTTTTCTCCTTCAGATGCTGCTTTTGCTATTCTTTCCTGAAGTCTTCCAGTTAATGTTGTGTGTGTGACAGTTCTCTGAATTCTTTCTTGCTGGCTATCATGAGATTCATGATTTTACCCCATGGTTTTAGAGATACTTACCTGGAACTATTATACTAATATACTGCCCTGCATTTGAGTAAATATGAGGGTCCCTAATGTATCTTTTGTAATCACTTCTAATGGACAAATTACAACTCTTAGAAAAATGATATAAGAAATTTGAACAGTTCTTAATTGTAGGCAAGTAGTCTCAGACTTCAGCGATCTCTCTGCTTGCTGAAGCCATGGATGGTACTGAGAAAAGCCTGAACTAGCGGGATTAGACCACTGCAAATACATGTAGCAGTTGTGCATAAACCATATATGATTAGTTTAACCCATCTGGTTTCTGCAGCGATGCCAGTGTGTCAAAAGGACACCAGCTTACACTTTGGCCTTGATGACCGCTTCTGCTGACAAGAGTGATCTCCATAAGTTTCCAGATGAACTTAATGTGAGCAGATTTTGCAACAAGGGAATTTGTCTGTATTTCAAATGCATGAATGGTCTCTACAGTCTAAACAGTACCTTATTAATAACATGGGTGTCATGGGGCTGTCATTAGACATTATCAAGACCAAGAACATACTATATCATTCTTTTGTGTGCCCATATGGTTGCCCAATATACTCTCTCTATTGGATTGTGCTTGGTTTTGGCATCTGAAAGCTATCTGGAACAATAAGCTACAGGTTTCCAATCATGTCCATGTAATTGGAGTAGCACCATACCAAGACCATAGCTGCTGGCATCTGCTGAAACAGCTGTAGACTTAGAAACATCATAAAATGCCAGAACTGGGGATGTAGTCAATAGAGTCTTTAAACTCTCAAAAGCACACTCCTGTTCTTTATCCCGTTTCTTTTCAGTGTCTGTTCTAAGCAGTTTATAAAAAAGATTGGCCTTTTTAACGAGAGGTTAAGTATGAATTTGCTTCAGATTTTATCATGCTGATGAGCCATACTAGTTCTTATACATTTTTACAGTTGGTATTTCAAATATAGTCTTGATTTTTTTTTCTGCCTTCGCTTTATTTCATGTCCATCATATATCCTGACTGCCATAGCCTCTATTTTCCTGTTTAATTTTAGTCCAGCAGCTTCAATCGCCTTCAGAACTTGTTGCAATGTTTCTCAGACTCCCAAAAAACTACAATTATAATTGCATACTCCCTTTAGGGCTTACAGAAACCCCTATGGAATAGTTTGGACCTATCTGCGATGCCAAACTGATGACCAAAGCAGTACTTCTGAACGATGTTATAATTTCAGCATTGTCCTGATGAAGTAGACCTTGTCTGAGTCTCCACCTGCATCTTGCAAGGATATTGGCATGTTGGCTGATTATGAATTATATCTTCCTGCTGACAAGTTTACTTGTGTGGTATTTTCACTACAACTAATACCACAAAAGCAAGCTGAATATCAGTTCCATTCCGACTTCAAATCTGTAGCTCTCTACCATCCAAAGATTTGTTTTAAACTGGAAAATACAACTTTAGGCACTACTCAGCATGAGAGAAACATACACCACATACACCACTTCAGTAGTGTCCACTACAGGCAGATTTCACCAAGCAGGCCTTACCTTCTCTGTGCACTGTGCAAAACCTATTTGAAAGATTTACCTGTAGTGACATTAATAGCAGGAAAAAAAATCACCAGAATAAGATCTTTGCCTTAATAACCAAAGCAGGTGTTGGTTCAGTGAGTGGCATGTCTCTGTCCAGCTGAGCTTCTGACCACTACCCTGTGGTTCTTCACTGTAGCCCCAGACTTTAAAAAAAAAAAAAAAAAAAAAAAAAAGTAAACACAAAGAAAAGCAAAGAGAGTGATTTCAAATTGCTCATGTCCCAGACCTGTCTCAGCTTTCCACTGCTTAAAGCCAAAGAGTCAACTGAAACTCCCAGGACCAGCCTGATCCCTTGTCACCAAAGCGAAGTAGAAATTACAGGCACCTTCCTTAGGGAAGACAGCACAAGGAAGTCAAAACTGGGCTTGGCACTTATCAGATTCTTTACATTTCAGCTGCTTACCTGTCCTCAATTTCTTCCCACTAGTGGCTGCAGTTCCTATTCCACAGTAAAAGTAAAGGACAGCTGAAAACAAGGAGGTGCCTGCAAGCATGCATTTCTTCTGCATGGCTGGGGGTCAGAGGTGTCTCCTTCCTTCATCTGTGTGGAGACACAGTCACCCTAAGGTTTCTGGTTTGTATACTTGTTGGGTCTGTCCCGTTTCCTTGATAAGGGGTGCTGAAGCTTTCCTTCCTTCCTTCCTTCCTTCCTTCCTTCCTTCCTTCCTTCCTTCCTTCCTTCCTTCCTTCCTTCCTTCCTTCCTTCCTTCCTTCCTTCCTTCCTTCCTTCCTTCCTTCCTTCCTTCCTTCCCTCTTTCTCACAGAAACTTTCATTTTTCATAAGTTATTATGAAAGCTGTGCCAGTTATCCCACATTTTTTTTGAATTTACCTTGGCTTTTAACTACAAGATTTCTGTGAGGCATATTTGTCAGCTCTTTACAATCCTACATATCAGGCGCTCTCTGATGTGTTCACTCTTGTTTGTATCAAAGCCACAAGGCTCTCTGTATTCATTTTGAGTCTATCTAAAGACTTAAATCACATCAGAAAGTGCTTATCAAACATGTTAAGGGCAACATCTTAGCATCACCTTCCTTTAGAAAGACAAATGATTTATAAATATTTTCTGCTTCACTTCACATTGGATAAATTGATGTGCTAACGTGTACATCACCACTCCCTGTGCTAAGCTTTCCGTAGCACTAAATTCACACATGCCATTTGATTATATTCATAGGTCATAGGGATCTCTGCACAATCTGCCAAAAACCTCTCTCTTCTATATCGGCCAGGAATACCCAGGAGTATCCCCACTGCTCTGCCCCAGCTCTCATAGAAACATCCTTCCAAAACAAACTCCAATGCAAATCCCCTCAGTGCAGGTGAGGGTTTTCAGTTCTGCTGTCCACAGTCAGATGGGATGGAGCTCACTGCCACTGCCACCACTGCTGGTCAGGAGATCCTGCTCCTTTATGGGATTTATACCTTTATAGGGGGCACAAAAAGACCACCGCCATCTCTGCTCTGCTCTGGTGATGCTGTTGGTTTTGTCAGGTCTACCTGACAACTTTACCGATTTTGATAAGGCCAAAACAGTGCCCTCAGGTTATCCAGCAGTAACACTGCTTCCCTGCTGAGCCCCAGACTTCATCATCAATATAAAGCCAACTTGCCAGTAGCCAGATTTACCCTACCCATAGCACACACTGTGCAGTAGTGCCTGCAGTCTTTCAGAAATAGGGTGCTGATAACAACAGAGGATCAGTTGCGCATGTTGAGGTATGACCTACTTACAAAAAAATAGGCTTTGGAGAAAGTAACATTTAGTAAATATATGTATAAAAATACAAGGAGAGGTGTCTGGAGTGGGTCTCTTGGTTCATCCCAATAGAGGGGGTAGGGAGTTCCCTCCATCATTTCCTCTACTCATGGTGTGTAAATATGGGACTTAAAATTACAAGAGAGAAGGCAAGCTCTGTCACCTCTTTTATTTCTGTATGTTTTAACTTCCTACACAGGGTGGGTCATTCTTCCAGACTAACAATGTCTTTCTCAGGAAGCTGGTTTCACTATTTGGATGTTATTATACAACACTGTGGGATTGGTATCTGTAGAAAAAATACCACAGATCATTTCAAAGGGTACCCACACTATCAAATCTACTGTTTCAAGTTTTGTGCTTTTTTCAACCACTCAGCAGAATTGGCAAGCATAGTTTCTTTAAAAAAGAATCAAGAATAGATCTGGTTTTGTGGCAACTGTTTCTTGGTATAGATGAAAATGAGGGTAAATGATCTACAGGCTTTCTGATAAGTACAAAGGGGTTATAATGGTACCATGTCATAAAGTGCATGATCACAGTATTTAATGCTACAAATACTCTCAGCTTCTTATCATAGTGCTCTGCTCTTACACAGTGCTTTTCACCAATGTACTTCACATTACATTAAAAGATCCAGTTAGCAGGTGAGGAAATAGAGGCATGTACAACACATTGAAAGTTGTCGACATGGGATCACCCAAGGACCCATGTAGTGCTTTCAGCCCCAGACAGCACAGCCAGCCTCCTACCCCATCCACACTCAACAAATGAAGCCAAATGACAGCTCCCAGGGGAGAGCCACAGGGGAGGAATCCCCTTCTTCTCTTGGCGATGGATTTTAATAGTCACAAGCCATCAGCTTTTCTCCCAGTAAAATAAAATCTCAGCAAAGTTACACACCTTCTGTAACACCCAGTAAATCAAAACCTACTCTGTGACCCATGTGCCAGTTCATCATTGACAGGAAAGGGCATCAACACAGAGCCATAAACCCAAAGGGATCACTGGCAACTGTGTCCAGACACACGTTCCTTCAGACTGAGTCTGTCCTAATGTAAAATTATCAAAATTGGGAAACCTCTCCAAACCTCTTCATAAGCTTAGAAACCACAGCATCACAGAAACTAAAATAATCTCATGCACTAGGCAGGAATGGTTTCTTTCCAGAGTATTAATCAGTCAGCCTTAAAAAATTTTAAAATAAACCTATTATTAATTTGTGCTGTGGTAAATTTTAGAGTAATGCTAATTGCTTAATACTAAAAGCCAAGAAAAGTACAGTGGTTCGCATTGATAGGTTTTGTAATTATTTTTTTTTCCAAGAAAAAAATACTATGCTATCCTCTATATTTATCAACTTCCTTTTGAAGTTTTTATTAACCTGGGGCACAAAGGTCCATCATAGAGTTCTCCCTAGCTGATAGTACAAAAGCATATTGAATGTGGTCTGACACAAATACTGAAGCTTGTTACCGTTAGAAATCCCAGCTCCTTTAGCTGTTAAAAGGAAACAACAGTGTTTCCTACAAGGGCGTTATTCCAAGCTGTACCAGGGTTCTTTAATAAACATACAACATGGCAACACAGTGTCCTGCTATTTTTTTGACTTCTCCCCTGGTATTTTGCTCTCAACAACTCTACACTAGCACAGAATGATAGTCCAGGCCTGGCATGCAAAATCTAAATCCCTTTCTACTTTACCAGATTAGCTTCCCCTGCTGCATTTGGTCAGATATAAGTTGGCCTTGCAGTATTGATAGCCTGCTTTTAATTGCTCCTGGTTAATTATTTTTTACGTGTTATACGGTCAATATAGTACAAAGACAAACACAAAAAAAAGATGACAAAAACACATCCCATGCAAGTTCCAGCAGTTACTCTGGTCAGGGTCTGGCAGTTTCAAAAAGGAGGCATGGATAACCGTAAGGGACTTCTCCATTTTGGCCACTTCAGCACATGCGTACTCAATTTGTGGTATGTTTGGTGCTTTTCACTTCTGACATTCTCCAGACAAGGTCCAGGCTACCCTAACCTTTGCAGTCAGTGCATAACTGGTCACCTATTTTGGTGGCACCAAATTTTGTATCACTTTTAATTTGGGCTTCTCTGGCTTTTTCCTGTTGACTGCCTCTGGTTTCTTGATAATGCATCTCTTTCCTCGATGCGTTTTCTTCCCTGCAGTTTCATTTCATGGCACTGTTTTGAAGCAGATGCTCTGGCTACTTGCACAGTCAGTCCTGCCAGCTTCATGATTCTTCCTTGCTGTTTTTGACTGTAACCCTCAATTTACTAAGGCCTAATTGTAAGAGATAATGGGAAAAAAGACCAAGTAGGCAAAACATAAAATGTAATGTAAGACTTTCAGCACACATTTTCTACAGCATATTTGATTTTTCAGTAATAAGAGTTTCTGGTTCCATGCTTTTTATTTTGGATATAATGAAAACATATTCTTTCTGTAACTTAGCTGAAATAAAACGAGCTCCTTAGGAAGACAGAACCTCTGGGAAGAGAATTGGAAAATAGTCTTTTGTTCCTCATCTGCCCCTTACTAAAGTATTTTACTTAGTGTAGTAATATCAGCATGGTTGTTTAAAGCTAGGTGCATAAATCTGTATTTAAAAACACAAATTGCTTGCTTTGTTTATAAAAATTAGGTATAATGTCAATATTACTTCAGTGAAGACTCTATAATTAGGATCTCTGTGTACCCAGTACTTATTAATCAGGTATCTAAGTATGTCACAGGTATTTAATTTTAATCCAGATCTGACAATTTCAATCTTAATGTTAGTTCAGAACATGAAAGTTTCCCATAAACACAACAGGAAACCAAGTTGATATCTATGGCAGTTTTATAATTGAAAAGTCCTCGGATTTCAGCATTTGTGACTTTTTTTTTTTTTTTTTTTTTAATTATTGTTACCAGTACATTTGGATGCAAAATGAGATACGGTTTCCTAGAATTGTAATGGATTAGCAAGCTTTTAGCAAAAACTGTCCACTTCATATTTCTCCTTCGATGAATTCCCTCTGTCTTCTAAGGAGAAGAAATTAGCTCTCTAGACAACATTTTAGTCAGTGATTTCCAGGAAAACAGACTGCTATGCCAGAGAACATCTTTGCTCAACAGTTTGCACTGGCCATTGGAATTTACGATCCCTAATTTTAAAGACTATTCATTGCATGTAAGACCATTTATTGGTCATAAGGCCATTCAGTGGTCATAAGGCCATCACATACAGGCCAGTGTATGTGAGTGTGCTTCTGTCAACTTAGTATAGAGAAAGTGTACTTAACCTTGATGGTTAGAGACGTTACTGAAAGACTCAAATGAAGAGATAAAGATAAAACCATGTATTAATTAGCCTGGAATTACCTTTTGTGACAATATTTGTGCCAATACAGCAAAAGCAGAAAAATTGAAGTGAGACAGGGTTTTTTAGTGGGAACGCCAAAGTTCAAGGCAGGAAGAAGGCACAAAGGGGTTCTATTTGGTTTAAGGTGTTGTGGTCCAAAGAGTGATCTGAATGCTATTGGGAATATTTCTTAAGACAAGACGGTTGATGTTGTGAAAAAAAACCACAGATAGCACCCAAGTTCACATATTATTCAAAAATTTATACACAAGTATGAATTTTTAAGATTATGCTTTCTGACAGGAAAATTCCTGTGAAATAAGAAAATACATATAATTGTGAAATGTCATTTGTAACCCTCAGTATGTCAAACTCCTGTAGGTTTCATTAAGGTGGGTCAATTTTTCAGCAAGTCTGGAGAGACTTAAGACCATAACAGTTTCATACTATAAGGTTATGTATGCTCTAATAATTCAAGTAAGATGGATAGTTAAGATAGGTTGGATGGTTTTGACCTCAAACTAAGAGAGTTCTAAAGTCTTTTGTTGGGTTGTGGTTTGTTTTGGTTTTGGGTTTTTTTTTTTCACTGAGTTTTGGATTTCATTCAAAGCTAAAACTTATGGCAAAACTCCAGGGTCCTTCTTTGTGTTTTCTTGACCTTGGGCCCATTGTGTTAATATGTCATGTGGCAGAGCAGTCTGAACAAGTTAACCTCTCCAGACTTCTAGAGCCTTTCTTGATGATAGCCAAGTTACAAGGAAGAGCACTGCCACCCATCCATGCTAAAGTGAAGTTAAAACCATTTTTATGGTGACCAATCTCTTGGGTAGGCTATGCTGGATTTAGGAATGCTGTATAATGGCACAAAAAGTGACTCCAACAAATGGAAGAATCCAGGCTAGGGAGGACAAATCTGTATGCATGAAAAACAAACATAAAGTTTACACACAGACTCAGTGAGAGGGAACAGACTCAGTAGTCTTTTGGTGGGTGCAGACTGCAGAATCAACAGCTGCACCTTAGCTACCCCCAAACACCATGCCCTTACCTCTCAGATGGGTTGGTCAATGATAGGTCTACAAGCCAGACAGCAAAACAGAAAGCAAGCCTGCATGGTGGTGAATACTTTACTATGAACAGGTCACAGTTTGTCATGCTATTCATGCCATTGCGAATCATTGCAATTTTAAATGGACTATATTTTACTTTGAAATCTTAAGCAATAGAAAATGTCAGGTTCAGTTATGTGTTCTCAGATTTGAGGTGTAAATGGCCTTTTATATCCACAGACACACTATTTTGATAGAGGCTGTAAAACACACATACAACATGAAATATGAAAAGAGGAAGGCATAAATGTCACACAATTGTACTCTGCAATCTTGCTGAAATTTCAGCTTTTCTCAGAACACCCACAATCAAACATCTAAACTTTTCTTTGGAGTCTCACAAAGGGTTAAGGCAGCTTGTTTGGCATTAGATATTTGTATAATGAGCTTTTACTGAAGTAATTAAAATTTGTTTATAATTAATACAGATGAATTGGTTTCTGCACAATAATAGTTAGGAGATTAACAAAGGCCACATTTTGGCAACAGGACTACATTCTTTTCCAAGTGCTGTGGGACTTTATCCAATGAATGTCTGTCCAATCCGGCTGATTCTTCAGAGATGCCATATGGCACTGCTATGCATTACAATTTTTTTTCTAAAAGGCAGCCATATGACATAACTGATCTTCAAAACGTTGTCAGAAGGCATTACCTAGGTAGGCTGCGAGATGCTTTCCAAAAACTTAGCAAGCACAGGGGCTATTAATTATGAGCAAAAGAAATGTGCACACACACGCTGGAAAGTTGGCATCCTTTCCTCTCTAGTCACAGCTGAGCATCTCTTAAACTGCTCAAGCTAGGAAAGTGAAGAGGGTTTTATCTTTTTTTAACTTTACACATCTTCCTCTGAAACATTAATGCAGCAATTTCACAATCAAGTTATCTCAGAAGTGTCAGCACATCTGACCCCCAGTGCCCATGAATGTCTTATTTTACCAGCAGCATGTGTTCTCATGCTAACTCCACTGCTTTCACTAGCACATTTTCTTAGATCAAGAAATTGTTGCCTTTCCACACCCTCACATATGTCCTCTGAAATCAAGATGATCCAAACCATCCTTGAAGCCAACTATATTATTTGTTTTATATATATATTTGCCTGTTACTTGTTATATCATTTGCGATCATGGGAAACGGACTAAAGGCCCCCGTATCTTCAATATCTGGTATGAACATTGTTATGAATGACACCTGAAGACCTTGATTTTTCTCCTTCTTGCAGCACACAAGCTGCAGCATGACCATGGGTGGTTCATGTGCTTTTGCATTCTCTTTATTAGCTCAATTGGAGTACCCATGCTCATTCTCCTCTGTACAAGCTCCTGAGTGCTTCAGCTCACACTGCTAGGGAACTAGCAAAGTGACTCTCCTAAAACCTGCCCTGGGGACCTTTGTGGTCATTCTCATGTCAGAAAATTTCTACAAAACTGGGAACATGGTATGGGTTTGTCTGCAGTGTGACCCTATTTTGGCACTTATTTTCAGGTAACTCTTCCAATCTGCTTTCCCATGTAGACAAGCTTTTTGCCCAAAGAGGAAATAATTTTTCATGCATTTACTTAGGGGTTGGAATAGCATATAACTTATCTTATCCATGTGTGTAGTCCCCCTCTTTCTGATCATTAAGGCATTTGGGTATGCGTGCAGTTAAATTTGCTGTGTGCTTTTTCATTGTTTATTGAAAATGTGAAATGATCTGTAACAACTACTGACTGTTCTGAGTGTACACACTGTATTACTATTGTCCAAACTGCCATATGACTTCTGCTTAGGATGGTGATATTTTAGTGGAAATGCTCTGAATTCCACTTATAGATCCCACAGTACCTTCCTCAGCTGATACACTGTAGTTCATCTTATTTTCCACTGTAGGAGTCAAATAGCAGATAGCAAAATTCGGAGTCAAATTACATTATTATTGTTGTTCTTTTCTCATACTGTTCTTCAGGTATTGTCTAGCTGTGTGGACTAGTGTGTTATTATTCTGGTGCCTAGCAAAAATAGGCTTCTGCACAGATATCAAAAAATCATAAAAGGGATTGCAGAGCTCAGCCATTATCTCAAAAAGTGGAAGCTAATAAAAATCCTGCACAAAGAACTTGTCTTGAGGTGGCTTCATACTTCACACAGCAGTCAATGGCAAAAGATTGCTGTGGCTGGTGTTGCACATCTGGTGACAGAAGCACTGAGTGCTGAAGCGTGCTTCTCCAACAGGTTCCTGAAGCAGTGGATGTCTCACATGAAAACTACCTGTATTGCTACAGCTCTCTGAGAGCTTGGTATTTCTCATAGCTCAGTATGTAGATAAATTGTTCAATGCTGGTAGAACAGCTTGCGACACTGGTGTAAAGGATTTAGCAAGACAATGCTGGATCAAAAGACAGGGTACCAGACAGAAGACTTTTAATAAGATTTCGTTATTTGGTTTCCTAAAATGTTCAGTGGCAACGCATGAGATACCTATCCTCTCCTTCTACCCTCACACTGCACTGGTGAATTCTTAAATAGAAGGAGTTTCTTCATCATGGTGTATGAAAGCCAGGCTAATGACTGTTTGGAGAACCCAACCGTATTGATAGGCACTGCTCTGAATTTCATAATTTCTAATTTACTGGACATTTTCTGCAATGAGAAATGGAAATATTGTTCCCCTTGTCTATATGGGCATTGCTATTCACTCAGCTTTTGTGGAAGATGTGACTTCCCTAGAGAAGATTTTCCTGGTCATCTCAATGGGACAACAAAACTTACTTTGCTCACCCTGAATATAAGTAGAAGAATGTAACGTACAGTTAGGGGACTGGTGGGAAAAGACTAAATTTGCTAGCCTGAGACTAGATGCCTGCTCAAGCCAGTTACTACTTAGAAACCTGGAGTCAGGCATTTAACAGGCTTCAGGTTGGAAGCTGCTCACATCTGTGAGCAGTATGTGTTTTAATGTTTTTCTCATGATTGCAGCACATTACAGTAATGTGTAATTGCTGTGATGCATTCACCTATTAATGCTTCTTATGCAGGTTTTAGTGCGATGTAACATATGTGAGCATTTGAAGAGCGTGTATTTGGACTGTAATGTCATGCTTGATAAGGTGCAGTGAAAACTGTGGGATCAATAAAAAGGCTTGTGAATAAGAGCAGAGTAGGTGGGCATTTTACTGACCAATGAATATTCAATAAATACACACATTTCTATCTTTGTCAGCAATTAAAGAAGTATCAAACAGACACAATAATTTAGAAAGTTATGTAGTATAAAAAGAACAGAAGTGTTTTGCTGTTAAAGTTAAAAACTTGCATATGTTCTCTGTATTGTGGCTGCTGGTAAAATGCTATATATTTTGATAGTGTTAAAATTGAGGAGAATTTGCTATGTCCAGAATTTTCTTTATTATTTTGTGATACAGCTTTCTCATAAAGGGATTTCTTTAGGGGTGATGCAGTGAATGGTGTGTTCGAGAATGCAAATGCTTCAGAGATAAGAGCCTGAAGGGGACATGCAGATGACAGCAGAGTCAGAGAAGAGAGAGCCCACAGCTGCCGTGTTCTCGAGAGTGTGTGGTCGTCCAGCCCAGCCGCTTTGCCTGGCAGAGCGGATTGCTTTTCTGTGTTGTCTTGTTTGCTCCTTGTCCTGCTTTGTGAGCCCTGGTTAAGTGTTTTACTGAATCAGGATACATCATGGGTTTTAAACAGGGAGTTGTTATAACACAAAAAAATATTGACTGTAACAGCTGTTTCATAAGCGTTAAAAGTTTACCGTGGAAGCATGAATTAAGTCAGATTTATGAATATGTTATTTTTAACATCTCTTTGGGATAAAATCTTATTTGGAATATATGCAGTAAAACCCCTTATGAAAAGTAGTTACTTGACATGTAGAAGACACACTCTCCAAAGTTTAAGAACTTGTTATTTTTCATAATGCAAAAAGCAATTAGAGTACATTATGAACTAATGTCAAACTATATCCTTGAGCTGAAGAGATGCTGATTTATAGAAATTTTAAATACGTCTTGAACTGATAAACTTCTTCCATTTATACAGTTGAAAGACATTTAAAACAACCAAGCCAAATCATTCTTAACTTTTTTTTTTTTTTTTCTGGTGCCAAGTTTCATCTTGGAGGGAACTTTTTATAGCTGATTTAAAACACCGTAAAAGAGGATTTATAATGGAAATCTCTACCCTTACTATAACAGCATTAGCGGGTGCCAGCCTCTAACAAAAGTCCATACTCTGCCATGATGTACTGAAAGCAATGTGAATAGAATGCCATTATTTGAAGTGAGAGGAAATGAAATTCAATTCATCCACCTTAATAGAATAGTCTTATACTTAAGAGATAATGTCAGTAGAATAGAACATTGTCACAGGAAAATTAACTGCTGCTGCTACATGAACAGCAGGCCAAAGCTGAGGTACTTAAAATAAATGTGGGGCTAATCTGATGGTTACTTTTGAAATGGGAAATCCTGATCCTGTGACAATATTCTGCTATACAGACATCTTGTTCATCCTGAAGTGCAACAGAACCACAGGCCCAGGAATGCTTCCTTTGGGGTCAATAGTAGCTTGTGAGGTCCCCATCTCTCCCTCCCATTCCATCTGTTTGCTCTCTCCCCAGCTGTGCTGTGCTCTCCTTTCTTGTCAGGCAGGTGATGGAGATCAGTATATTGGGTTTGGTTAAAAAGTGCCTCCATCCCACATGTGTGGGGTTTTTTTTAAGAGAAATAATCTTCTGTTGCCAATTTCCAGGTCTGGTTCCTAACATGACTTCAGAAACTAGTGTGTTGACACAACTGCCAAGGCAACTCACTGTGGGACGGGGAAATGAGACAAGCAGGGACACGAAAGCCTTCAGCCGTTAGCATTGCCTCCAAAGCCAGCAGTGATGAAGTGACAGCCCCACTGACAGATGAAGATAGGATCACCTCACCTGGCAGTGGCAGTTGTGGCAATGGTGCTTTCTTTCGTTGCTGACGTCCTGTTTCTGTTTGCACACAGGAGTGTTCTGAAAGCAAGTTCTGGAAGAAATCCAAGGTGTGTTCCCTCTGCTCCTCTTCGTACCAGAGTCAAATACTGAAACCAGGTGCAAAACTTTCAGCCAGGTATTGAATTCTGTCTTGGGACATTTAATCAAAGTCTGAATAGCACTGGGGTTTGGGGGTGTATGAGCAATGTTGCTGTGATTTCAATTCTGCCACTGGTTGTCACCTGCGGAGGATGGAGAAAGATGATGTGAGCAATGATCCATGCCAGGGAGGGGGCAGAGTTTTTCCATTCCTGTCTTCCCTGAATTTACCCCACAGTTCTGCTCCTTGCAACAGTGTTTTGAGCTTTATGGATACTGGCCAAAGGATAGAACAAAGCCTTTTCACCTTGGTACTTCGTGTATTTAACCTACTATTTATAAGACATCAGGTTGTTTCAAATGGCGTGTTCTCTCATTATTCAAATCCCTTTTGCACCATGACATTCATTAGCATGGGTCTGATTCTTTCCTGATGCACAGAATGTTGAGTAAGTCCCCTGAACTGAATAAGTCTCAACATGTGTATGAGTGGCAAAACTCAGCCGATGATGATTAACCTGAATAAAGCCAATCTTATATCATAGATTCCATTTATTTTAAGGCCAGAAAGGACCATCATGATAGTCTAATCTACCTCCTTGCATTACACAGGCCACAGAATTTCACTAAATGATTGCTGCATATAGTTCAATAACTTGTAGTTGAGCCAGACTACATTATTTCTCTTAAGATATGCAGACCAAGTTTCCACATGGCAGAGAATTACCACATTTCCGCAAATATTCACCTGAACTCAAGTAAAATTAAACTCAAGCAAAAGGATAATTTCTTACATGACATATGTTCCTGAGATTCTTACCTTCAACATTCTGAGCTCTGACAAAATAATTCTGTAATAATAAAAAGTCTGAATACAAATGACAGATATTATAGGGAAACCTTTATATACCAAACCGAAGTTAATTGAATAGAAAATGTTCCAACATATTTTCCTCTGCCACGTTGTTAAAAAATAATTGAAAGCTTGTTTATATTTAGTTACCAGTGAACAAAGAGCTTTATTTCTTGATAGCAGCAACAATTTACAAACATCTGCAAATAGCCTGTTGTTGGTTTATTTTCCATGATTCCTGGCATTGCTATGAAATATTACCTTCTTCAGACAGTAGAAGCAACAAAGTCTTATTTAAATCTACCACACCATGAAGCAGTGTTTTAGAGTTTGTGTTTCTGCAGAAGGTTTCTAGGTGTACTTTCAAGAGCTAAACCCCAAACTCCTCCAAATCGGTTTTGGTGAAGAGGCAGTATGTGAGGGCAGAGAGCACAAGGTCTTGTCATCTAGTGCAGGGCTTCAGGTTTGGAGATCTGGGCTGCTGCCTTCCAATTTCTCCGCTCCAGAGGTCTTTTCCTAGAAAGCTCCTTGAAGAGGGTTTGTGAAAGCCTTCTCTCATTCCCTCCAGTGAAGTTACTCTGAAGCTACTAGGCCTGGAGCAGGATTACAATGGCATCTTTCTTCTATGATGTTGCGCTAGTAAGTAAAACAATAACAAACAGACAAAATGGCCCTGATCGTCCTTTCCCCAGATATCATTTTACATGAGCCAATTTCCGCTACAGTGGTCAAAACAGAATTAAATGGTCAAAAGAAGTCAGTGGTCAAAAGAAGAATTAAGCCTCAGATGCTAAGCAGTTGAGATTAAAACACAAATAAAAGATGTCAGCCAACTAACCAAGCAACAACAGCATTGAAGGTGAGAGATTGATATTTATGTTTCCTGGCTTCCCTCCCCAATAATAATTATTAATGCAGCGGTAACATATCAGCTAGAAGAGTGTTGAGTCATGTAATTTTGGATAATAATACTTAACAAGTTGGGCAATAAGACATATAACGTCTTTGTTAGTCTGGAGCCCATTCGAGGAAGACAGGTACAGAGATAATTTCCCTTTTCTTCTGTATGAGCAACAGGTGAGTGGACTAGGACTCTCTTGGCTGGGGAAAAAAGTTACTTAAGAAAAATTTGATGCACATCTTCAAAATTATAAGGGGTATATTGTGAAGAAGATTAATAAGGGCATCACATGAGCAAGTGCAAAGCACACAAATTAACATGGTCTTTCATACAGTTTGTGCCTAAATTGTAGAATTCCAGATCACAGAATGAATGTGAAAACTTCACGTGCATCCATGTCTGATACATTAAAAAGTGATTAAGATGTGGACAAATTCATGTTAGAAAACCACATAAGGCTATTCAATTAAAGTACTATACCTGCATCTCAGTATGCCCTTGAGATACAGATTTTTGGAGGCCGGGGAACATATTTTTATAAGATATCACTAGCCATGGGTATTTATTCCTCTTCAAGCAACTGTTGGTGCTTAGCTTACCCTCAGGGACTGAATACTATGTAAGATGGACTTTTGTTGTTAACTGATAAAGCTATTGTTATTTTCTTTATTCAAACTTGAATTGTTCCATTTTGTCCTCAATGCAGTACATCTAAGGGTAAATCAAAATTATAAAGGACATAAAACTAGTAGAATTTAAATGCTCTGTCTGGTTAGATTGCACAGAGCTCACTATTATGGGTGATGCATTTTTTGGATGTGTGGTTCAATCTCAGTATAGCCTTTCAGAACCACTCTCAAAGTGAGAATTGCATAAATACATCACCATACGTAAAACAATTGGCCCTCAATCAGTTGTCAAAAGACTTGAAATTACAGATAGATCATATCTTTCTTTATCTGAGAAACCTCCTAGATATGTGATTCAGAGACAGGCAATTACTAGTCTAACAGGACAAGAACAGTTACAAAGTTAATTACCTGTGATTATCTTACAAAAGGTGGTGATTATATAGCTGAATGACAAGAGTGTTCACGAAGACAAAAACACACGGTACCATAAACTGATAAAAACAGGGCCACCCATTGTTAAATTAGAAGTAGCCCACTTTAGTTTATGTTTCTATTACAATAACACCTTCCTCATTCTCCTAAGCCTCCCTGCTTTTTTCAAAGGAAGCACTAACCTCATGAAAGAGCTACCATTCTTCGCTTCCTTAACGCTCTTTTCTGTCTTTAAAGTTTCACCGTGAATTTTAAGGATTGTTAAAGTAACAGCCAACACAGGATACAGCGAGGAAAGAGGCAGCCAGTACAACGCAGTGTCCTCCCCCAGCTTGTTTGCACATTTACCTTAATCTCCTTGACCTTATCATACCTCCTTGACCCGTCCTTTAGCCTGCTGAATAATGAAAATAATCAGTTCAGTGAATTCTAGCTGCTGAATAGCAAGTCTGAATCCCCTTCATAATCCTAGCACGGCAACAGGTGCTTACCCCAAAAAACTCATGATCACTCATGGGAGTAGGTTCCCTGTCTATGGGAAATTTTACTTGTCTTATGCAAGAGCTCACCCTTCCTTCGACAAACGCCCTTTGAACTCTCACAAACATTTTGCCTGCTCAGCGCAGGATTTTTGCTTCAGTGCAAGAATCAGTTTTCTTCTCTCCCCAACGCTTAGCATTTTGGTAATCACAGGTTCATGTGTTGGAGGTGTTAGCTGGTTGCCTAATGGGAGAAATTATTCATAAACATCTAGGTGAGTCAGAATTTGCACCACACTGTTAGCACCCCCTTGGGTTTCCATAACACTTGTGTGAACAAAGATTTTATTATACAAATACTAATAGAATTCCAAATTCATGTCTGTAATTTGATAGTCTTCAAAGTGTCCTTGGGGCTTCTCAGAAAGATGGCCACAGTGTTGCACTTAGGAAGAGCAGTGGAGTCTGTGCTCTTCACACTCGACTACAAAGACTTTCATTAATGCATTTAAATGTGACCAACATGTAAAAGTGATTCTCTTGTACCTGAGATCTGAAAATACTCCAGCCAGATTCTGGACACAGGGAATTAAATAGGGCAATATAATTAGGCCATACCATTCAAGATGGGACTGCATAAGCATAAGTGTGCTGGCTACGCCATGTTTGAAAGCCTGTGACAGGAAAAAATAGTTTAAAATATAACTCCAGCTCTAAAATAAATGGCAGACCTTTAAAGTTTTCTGTCGATGTAACTGCTCATCATGGAGGTAAGTGAAGGGTTCTCCTCTTTCTGGCCCACTTTCCAGAGTATAGATAGCTGTCTGTTGAAGGTGGCGACTGCGGTACTCCACAGTAAAGACAGTGACAGTGCAAAGCTCCCAAGCCTCGAATGTAAATACCCTACAAACCCAGCACTCAGATCTTTATAATTGCTCCAATCTATCTCCTGTCCCCTCTCTTGCCATACTGCTATACCTGAGATATTTCATTTCAATGGATGATGATCCAAACAATTCTTAGGAAAACTAGTCCACTGAGGACTACTAAACATGAAGCGCAGCTTCTGGCCCAGCAGCTCCCAAAAGGCAGCGCTTTGGAGCACCCGATGTGTGGGGAAGAAAGCATCACTCGACACCCTGCTCCTCTGCTTCGGCCCTGAGCACCACCACTGGCCTCTGCCCAGTGTACCACCTTCCCGGCTGGAAATTGAAGGGATGCATCGGGGGATATTCGTAAGCACCTGGGGAAATGGATGGGCTGAGCCAATGCTGACGCCAGCCCTGCTGCACTGTCCCTCTGCTGATTTCAGTGGGTGTTGGATGCGCATCTTTGAAGGGCAAATTTACCTCCAGCTTAATAAGCATGATAAGTCATAGATTTGCTGGGAGCAGGAGCAGAAGCCCTCCCGCATCTGTTAGCACATTATTAGCACAGCTTGTTATGGGGCCTCACGTGATGCAGCCCTGGTCGCAGGACGCAATTATGGATGAATTCCTGCTCTGCCTCCCCCACTGACTCAGCAGCACAGCTGGAGCCAGCCATAGTCACATTGCAGGAGGTGAAAGGTACTCTGAATTATAGATTGCCTTTGACCTTTTTTGGTTTAAATTAAGGATAACATCCAGGAAAGTGCCTCCAGCCAGGACACTGCTTAAACATATGCTTAACTTCCACCAGGGGCTGGTGCTCATCAATAGAGATGAAACGCTTGCTTACAGTACATTGTGTGCAGAGACTCTACCCCAAGGATGATTAAATACCTTTCTGAAGAGGAGTGTAAATGACGGTTTCCTATAAAAATGGCAACCAGCATAGCTCTTGAAATCCAGAAACACATTTAAAACTATGAAAATATTCACTTAAAATTCAGAGCAGATGTTGAATTTCAGCCATAGTGTATAGATACATTAAAGGGGAGTACTATGAAAATTACACATCTTTTAAAAGATAAAAGAAACAAAGATTGTTAATGAAGAAAATCAAAACTAGACATGAGTATGCCATCACAGAGGGATATCTATCTGAACAGACAAACTCCCTTACAAATCCACTAAGAAGGAATTAAGGTCAACTCAGTGTCTTTTCATAGGAGTGTTTTCTATGATAACTTTGTAAGTGCTCTTAATATATAACAAATAATCTCAGGGCAAAGATCTGTTTGAAGGAGATATGATTGATGACCTATCATCCCTAATTCACTGTTTATACTCATAGTGAGCCTATTGGGAAAATACCTCATTCATCAGGGTATTAGTGAATTCAACCAACGTATGGCACCTTCATTTTAACAAACTAAGGGAGAAAAGCTAAATGGGGGAAAATTGACAACCATCTCTGATTCTATGATAATGCAATTAGGCTGCTCCTCTCCAGAGCTTTTGCTAATTCACAAAACAGCTTCAGTCGGCAGGTCATAAATATATGATCATTTTTCACACTTTGAAAAGTAATGATGCCTTGACATGAATCAATAAATCTTGGTGAAATCATTTATACTTTTGTGTCGTGCATACAAATCAGTTTTAAAACAACTATATATTATATTTGACTTTTATGTAGTCTTTGTTTACAAAAAACTAATTTTGCAGAGGCTTCTATGTTCCTTGTGTACCCAAAACTCAACCACTGCTTATTTTCAGGACCTAGCAATCCTAGACCAGACCTTATGGCTCTTAATAGCTTTTCTGTCTGATGAAGATGTAAAAGGAAGGGAGGGTGAGAGGGGAATGAGGCAAAATAGTATTCTCTCTTTTTGCCTTCTTGCTTGGCTTTGGAATTCATTCTAAAAATATGCTGGGGCTTCCCCAGTAAATATTGACATTTCTATTGTTAATTTATGCCAGTTCCCACTTTGTACCTTCAGTCCTCTCCAGGGAAGGACACGTGTTATGCTTGCCATTATGCACTGCCATGTTGCTATGAGGAAGAAAAAGGAGAGAAACAGCACAAGGAAAAAGGTTATCAGAGCATCAAAACTTGCCCTTTGGTCTTAGGGGAGATGCAAGAAGACGCATACCTGATGGCTGCACTGCAACTGAACCTCGCCACATGTCTCTCTCATTTAGTAGAAATTCTAAATCCTAATGATCTTTTTAATGCAAAGTCTGTCTTCTCATAGGATTCTGGCATATTACGTGTTACAATAAAATAAATACAATAAATAAAATAAATACAATGAAGCCTCAAATACATGTCAATATGAACAATGCATGTTCTGTGACATGAGAGTTATCTCCTGCCTCCTAAGTTTCGTGTTTAATAACTGAATAAAACCCAAATATGTTCCTTATGTCATAAGTATGCTAGGATTTTACCTGAGGCAGATCTATGCAAAGATAACCAATAAAATTGAAATGCTAGCTACCGATTCAGTGATAAAACTGCTTTGTACAACTTAGCAAAACATAAATCACATCGTACAATCTCTCTATACATCCAGGAGAGTACAAATTCACAAATAAGTACTACGGTACACAAAGGAATTATCATGAATGATCCACAGTAAATGTAAAGATGTGCAGGCTGATAAGTACCTCAGGTAGCTGCTGATGTTTGCCTTGTTATTAAAATATCTACACGTTGCCAATTTGCAGCAGTTATCCTGTATGGAATAGAAGGTTTTACCTTTTATACCTGAAATGATTGACAATTTTGCGGCATGCAAAGAGAAATGACACTAAATCACAAGTGTACCTGCTGTGCTGTCATTTTCATTAGGATATCTCTTTTGTTTAGTTTATTCACTGCTGCTTGTTCTTTAAGAAAGTGGTTTTCTAATAGGGATGGACAAAACCCCGCATGTATCAAGGGGCTGAGGAGAAAAATATGTTTTTAAGTTGAGAACAAAAACAAAATGGCATTTGGATTGTTCACAACTCCAGTTAAGTCATTTTGAATTGCTGATTAAAATAAATATTGTACTGAAAATTGTTTTTGTAGTCTTTGTGTATTCTGCCCTGTCTCCATTATTTGATCTCTATTACGATAAGTAGCCGGTTTGCGATACACTGTGCAACTAAGCCAAATGCATACAGTACATGGCTGAAAATTTAACAATGCATTAAAGTGCAAGCTCCCATGTTTATGCAATTTATATTTCACAGACTTAAGTAATAAAGTAATAATATTTTAAACAGACAGGATGTATTTTTTAAATAGTTATTAAATACTGCATTAAGAAATGGTACTTCTGTAGTAATTTAAAACAGTGTTAGTTTTCAATCACATATTCTGTAATACGTATTTTAATAAAATACTGAGGACTGGGTCTCAAACTGATGGCAAGTAATCTGACTTTGCTGAAGTTAGAGGGGATTCATCACATGCTTTAAGTGTATGTGATTTTCTGAATCGGTGCCAGTTGAGAATCTAGTCCATTGTTTCTCCCTCTGATGTTTGATGCTCAGGCCCATGATTTTTGAATTTCAAGGGAGCATGAAAAAGTGCCTCAATAATTGTGTCACTGGTCTGCTCACCAGAATCATCTGTAACAGATCCCCCCAGCATCTACAACTGCATCATCTTCTGTCAACTTAACCTGGTTTCCAGCCCTGCTGAAGGTGTGGTATGCATTTTGTGAAGGTTCTTACAAGGAAAATATTTGGATTAATGATATAATTTAGTGGCAATTTAGTGACAGTAGGTCTCAGTAGAGTGACAATGGGATTGAAAAAGTAAACCAGTGGGATATACTTGATTGTGGCTGTTGGGCCGGCAGCAGGGAAGCTGCAGGGGTCACACTGATTGGCATTGTCACTTTCCCCATTCATCAAGCAAGGCCAGACTTCCCAAATCATTTACCAGATGGGGCAGCTCGTCAGTTTAAACACCTGATATGAAGCCATCCGTCATCTGATAACATGATCGTTGGGCTGCAGCTGGCTCGGTGCTCTGCAGCCTGAGTGCACATGTGATGGACTGGAGCCAGGGAAGCAGGCTTAGCAGTGCTGCACTCCCCTGATAGGATTTGCAGCCCTCCACTGGACCATGGAACAGGTGGAGACAGAGAGAGAATGAAAAAATTACCATGTGTTGCAGGGATTAGAGAGCACACACTTACCACTCCACTTGAATACCAATCAAAGGACAACCTTGAGCCAGACAAATTTAAGGCCATCCCTGATGTAATATGGAGAATATAGGTTCTTGCATACGCTGATAAAGCTTTATTTTCCTACAGAGTTTTGGACTGATAGCTGGCAATACTGTAATTTGCCTTTTGTTTTCCGCTGTGAAAGAGAGACTAGATATTTGGAAATATGGGATTTTTTTTCTTTCTTTTTTTTTCCCTTTTCAAAGGACATCTTATAACAGGTTATCTCTTACCAAAAAAAAAAAAAAAAAAAAAAAAAAATTGTATATAACTAAGAACTGACCATAGATCCTATTAGTTTTGCTCAGCAACTCAAAAGCCTGCCAGGATGGAGAGGAAGTACTATGAACTCCAAATATGATGCTTACTGCAAGTCAGTCCCATGTCCACATTCCCCCAGGTATTGAAATGTTCAGGTCTCCCTGATTTCAAGGGAGTTAGGTGCCTAAATGGCTCTGAGGATCTGTCTTTTAGTGGCTGCTCTGGAGCTATACTTCAAGTCCTTTCTCCATCAGCAGATATTGTGGCTTTGATTTCAAATAAGTCCTTTCTGGGAAAACTGCTCTGGGGGAGAACCTGTGCTGCAGTGTTAACAGGTACATTAAATGGTTTTAACGCACATAGGTACCTTCCAGAAAGTGAGCTTACATAATATTCACCAGCCTCCCTGAGGGTTTCAACATGACAGTTTCTTTGAAGAAGTGTGTAGCAGACAATTTCTTGGTGGAGGGATTGGCACTCACCCACAGCAAGGTGTGAGCTGAACTGGGTTCCTCTGCTCTGAGGCAGTTCCCTCTCCCCGTGCTTCAAATTACGACAGTAGGGAAACTTTGTCCTTCCCCTAAAGACGAGTGGCTTTAGAAGCACCAAGTGCCCCTGGGTCTTCGGGACCCAATGCTGCTTCGGCCAAACTCTGCAGCAATAAAGACTCATGAACCTGTTTGCAGTGTCAGTGCTGCTGTTGGTTTTTCCAGGATGGAGACAAGAGGGAACTCCCCCCCTGTAGGATATGTATGGTCAAGGACAGGATGCAACATGAGTGTTATCAGTGTGTATATGCCTTTTCCTTTAAAGACAATTGCCTGTGCAAAATTCTTTCCTTGACTGTGCTTTTTCCTTCCTGAAAATTGTTGTCTGTGGAAGATCTGCTTTTGGGTGGAGATTAATTCCTTTCATTTCTGATCAGATATTAGGAGATGCCCTTGAAGCAGATTTTGGTTTGAATTGTTTCTTTCTTTTTATAATTTTATTTTAGGCTTTGATACAGTTTTGTGAAATGAACTAAATATAAGTTTAAGGTGGTTTTTTTTTTTTCCAAACAGAGGCTAAGGAGACATCACCACTTCACTTCTTAGAAAGTTTCATGTCCCCTTGGGAATTAAGCTGCAGTTGCATTGTGAAACAATTGACTTCTTTTGTGGAAAGGAGACACTGCATGTCAAAAACTTATTACTCAGCTGTAGACAGAGATACTATAATTCATACTTGTGATTAATGGAATAAACTAAGGTATTTGTAGAAAAGTGAGTTAAAAGATTGTAATTTGTTCATTATATACCTTCTTTTGTCTGACTTTTTTTTTTTAAATATACTTACGTACTCTATACTTGTACTCTGTTAAGACAAATTCTTCTTCCTCTTCTATTTCAATGAATGCCTTTCTCTGAGACTGATAGTAGGGGACTATTCTGAGGGGTAAGGAGAGCTTAAAAGAATGCAAAAATTGCATTTAGATGTATAGTATTAGAAAGGTGAAAACTCACAAAGTGAACATAGGAAATACACCAATTTTGAGAAGTAGTCAGACATTTGCAGACATACAAAGAGATCCCTCATTCCAGCAGAAGCAGCAGAAAAGTTCAGCAGAAATCTGATAATGAATTACTGATACAAAAAAAAAAAGTCCCCATAGCTCATTAGCATAAATGATTCATGATATTTTAGAGATGAAACAAAAGGGTTTATGGTGGCAATATACCTTTAAATATGTTTCTTTTGCCAACTGCTTTTATCTATCTATAGAATAATAATTAGTAACTTCAAATGATAACTAGGCTATTTTATGAGAGGAAGCATGACTTTATTCCCAGCATAAAAATGGGGAAGCTGAGGCAGGTGAAGTGAGTTGATATCCCTGTGAGGGTTAAATCAGGCAATGCTCAGAACTCAAGTTTGGTTTTAAGATGTAAGAAACTTTTTGTTGTTGTTGCTTTTTTCTCCCTTTTAATATAGCAGTTAAATAATACCCACAGGTGAATTACTTACAGATGACTTGTAAAGAAAAGTTAACCTACTGATAATAGGAATAACATGGGTTGTTATAGATGTCATGGTGTGTGGAAATACAGAGCAGGAAAATAAGATAGAAATGACGAAATGTGGTAGATGGTGACAGAAGGTTATTTTCCATATAAATTTCTACATGCATTTAGGAGAGCATCATCTTAGTTTTTTATTTAATGTATGGGTACCTTTAGGTGCCTAATTGCCCAGATAGTGTTACATTTATTTAGAAGCGAATAGCTGAATTAATTTAATTTCCATTTTCTTTATTTTAATTTGTACATAATAAATATTCCAAACACCACTAGATATTGCAATGGAAACCCAAATCTGAGAAGCAGGCAAAACAGGGAAAAACATGCAACCTTGTAACTAGCTGCCTCTAAACATAGACATCCCAGGTTTTCAAATTCATTTCTCACATCTTTTGGGTCTTCAACCACCTCCCACTGAAATGAATAAGAGCTTTTTCCTCTAGATCCTGAAGATGAATTGAGTCCTTTCTATACATCACCCCAGATAAATATAATAATAAAACCCAATAATAATAATAATAGCTATCATGGACGTACAGAAAAAAAATGTAGAAGATGCCCAGAACACAAAATCACATATTTATGTGTCTTCTCTGCATCTTTAGCACAGGAGTAAGATTTATGTCTTGCTGATAACCTTGATGCCAAAATGTCACATGTTCTCTTTTTATTCTCCTTTCTTTTGCAGTTGTAAAAAAAGCGTTACAATCCTCATATGTAAATTCTATAAGCTTTACTGTTCTCCTCAGGTGTGCATGCCAAGTTTTCATTATGAAGACTCCCTGCTGTGAAAAAAAGGTACATTTTCACTTTCATGTGTCTGTTCCTTTGTGGTAGAAAGGCTTGAAACATTAATGAGTAAACTAAACTAAAACTGTAAAGACATTCCTGCAGGAAATTGGGTAAGTTTCTGATTCTGAGGGGAAGAAATTCAACTAGGTCAATAAAATCGTGTGATTTTGACACTGTGAAGTCAGTTGTCACTAAGGAGTTACCCGTGCTATTTTTATTCATATTAATGGCATTTTTATGCCCTGGTGTTTTGTTTTGAAGATTTTATCCCACTGAACCAGAAGAACTGAAAAAAGAAAAAAAAAAAGAGCATGGAAAAGAAAAATAATTTCTTCACAAGTTCATGTAATCTGCCCTTGAACACTAATATCTGTCATGACTTTTTCCTTTCTCAAACCATTTTACTAAGTCATCATATAGTACTACCTTGACTTAGGTTATCAGATGCAGCATTAGGGGCAAGTATGATATCTTTATTAAGCCATCATTATTTATGGCTTTAAAACGCTGTACAATAGGTTAAATGGGTGTGCTAGTGACAAAATATCTTTGAGTCCAGTGTTTATATCAATATTTTTAGATACATAGATTAAAAGTAATGCTTGATTGCTCAATAAATACTAATGTTTTTAAGTGAAAAAAAAAAAATCCTTTCCTATAGGTAGGATGTTGATGTGGCAGAGTTGGTTGGAAATCTCACAGTAAAACAGATGTCATTGTTAACGGGGTACTGGTCAATTTAAAAAAACCCCAACCAACTCATCCTAGAAAATGTCAGTTTTGTTGAGGAAATTCTTTTGATGTGAACAGACAATAGAAAAATTAATATTTTGGATCTTGTAGAAAAGTAAACCTTTGTTTTTCAGTTTAGGTAGAAAACCAACTGTTTTCCAGCTCGCTCTAGACTTTTTGTTTTCTCAAGGATGAAGCAGAGATCCAGGCAGAGATTCAAGCAGTTCATTGTAGACAGTTGAGTCTCACCAAGCATATCATAACAGAACATCATGAATTTATTCCAAAACATATCCTAAAGGACCCAGAATCTTCACTCAGAATGACAACAAGCTCTTGTCTAAAAGATGGGGGGGGGGGGGGGGGGAGAAGAAGGCAAAAGAGGTGGTAGCATCTAAAAGGTGGCTCAGGTTCTTAAATGTTAATGAAAATCTGCTTTATTAATGTTTCTTAGAAAAGGGTAAATTCAGTAGAATATTCAATATTCAGGACATACTAGGAAGTCAGTCATCACACCCTGTTATTCTGGCTGGTTTTGTTAGCTAGACCTTTAAGGGAAGTAGGACAATGATCTCTTTTTTTAAGGAGAATGGTGGTTATTGAGCTCAATGAACTGACAAACAGCTGGGAGGTGCCCGGTTTTCTCTACTCGGTCTGTACAAAAGCTGGGGGCTCACATCCAGCCTTCTGGCACAGCCTCAGCCTAAGGCCAACAGTGTTGGCCAAGGGTGCCTGAAGGACAGTGGCAGAACCTGTTTCACCTGAGCATCCTTCTCCCAGTGAGATAGGACACAAAATGCTGTTGACCTCCCCTTTCATTTCGCTTAAAACAGGTAAATATCTTTGATGCAGAGTGTGGGGGGGGGTGTGGGGGGTGGAAAGAAGACCAAACTTTCTGCCAGTCTTTCAACTGCAAGTTTCCTATTTTCTGTATGTGTCTCATGTGGCAACCTGTTTCTGAGTGGAGGCACCTGGTCATGGATGCACAAGGATGTCTCTGATAACATTGTTTTCTGTGGTATGATAGAATCACATCTGCTAAATGCTATAATAGTCCTGTTTATGATCACAAAGTGCTTGACAAACATTTTTTAATTACTCTCCATACCAACATAAGACAGCTAAGTTTAATTTTCCACATTTCACAGATGGAGAAAGTGAAACCATAAGAGTGTTAAGTGACTTGACCAGAAATCAAGTCCAGAAGCAGGAAATACAGGCCCTCATACAGGAAAGGCTGGAGCAGATGCTCAACTTCAAGTATTGAAACATTCAATTCAAGACAAGCACTTTAACAGAAGGGCAAAATACTGCATGGAAAATACTCCAGTCAGCCCATTCTTCAGCTACTACAAGAAAAGAATATTAGCCTTAACTAGCTATCTAACAGCTTGCAAACAGCCCCTGATAAACCATACCAAAATATTGCACTCTCTACTGTCTATTCACTTTCACCAAATAGTTTTGATGCGAGTTCTGGAGCACTTCTGGATCTGGTGTAGTGGGAAAAAGGGAGAAAACACTGACTTTTTAAAGGTTAAGATCAGTCTTGGTAAGGAAGGAGTCCATCCTTAGATAGGCATACAGCAAGAAGAACGGAAGACCCTACAGAATAAAAAAATCAGGGAAAATAGTTAGGTGTCCTGTTAGTGATGGATAACCTGGTGTTCCTGCTCTGCCTGCTTGTGTGAGCTTCTTTGCTGACAGACAGCAGTTTTATCAACACTCAGTTGGGATAAGCATTCTGACTTTATCATAATGTGGATGGTAAACCTCCTCAGAAGAGGTGTTCATTAGATCTGGGGTAAATTGTAGTATGGACTGGTCAGGAGTACCTGAGATTACCTTCTTGGTATTCTCTGCCTTTGGCAAGAAACACTAAAGAATATTAATATTTAACAACCGTAACTCAGACTTCTCAGTATTTAAAGAAGGATTCAGTTCAATCCCTGTTCGATCATCCTTTTTGACCCTTGCTGTAGCTCCAAAGTTTTCCTCAATAAATATGTCATTACTACATCTATAAATAAAAAATTGTGAACTTGAACAGCCTTGACTTTGAATCCTTGCACCTAGGATTCACTTTTGAGACATGAATAGTAAAGCACATTCCTCTGTAAATTCCTAAACCTTGATTCAATCCCTTCCAGAAGATGTATGGAAAAGCAGATGCCCTGTTTTGACCACCTACTGTTCACTGCCCTAGAGCAGCTTTCTGACAGAGTCCACCTCCACAATTTGTCATCTCCTGTGGGCTCTAGTTTTGTTTTTCAGGGGAGTACCCACCATGGTACATTTATGTGGGATGCCCCCACCATCCCTAGCCAGTGCTGCTGGTGTGTGGGATAATATAAATTGAGGATTGCAGGATGATGTGAGAACCGAGGCTACTTTGCACCACTTCAGCTTCCTTTTAATTCCTTTCTCTTACATGGCCTTTTGGGTCTCAATTTACAGAGTCAGGGGTCTGCATAAACAACAGCTAAATCTGGCTCATGCAATGTGCCTGGAAGGAAATACTGCTTTGTGTTATTTGGATTTGCACATGAATCTTGGCACTATTCAGAGCCATATACAAGGAAGCAGGCTGAAACAATGTGCATAAGTGGGGGGAAAGAAAGAGGTAGTCTGCGTACAATGAATAGATTTAGCCATTTCCTTTTTATACTACTTACTAAATACTCTATATTGTACCTTTTTTTTTTTCTTTTCTTTTTTTTAAAGTTGGGTACAATGAGATGGCCCCCTGAGTCCACTAGTTATTTAATATCAACACAAATTGCTGGGCCCAGGAAAGCATTAAGCCCCAGGATAACCTCTTACTGTGTTTTGGTGTTTGTCATTACAAGAGCAGGTCACATAGTATGGGATGCTGTGCCCCAGGAATTTAAAAGTTGTGTTGTGAGAATACCTTACAAGGGAGAAGGGATATGACAGTGGTAAGACCACCAGGTGCATAAAGTGCCTAACTTAGTCAAACTAAACCAATACAAAATATTTTACAAGGTATAAATAAATAAATATTTCCTGTTTTGCAAAACCATAGAATTATATAATCATAGAATACCGGGTTGGAAAGGACATAAGGATGAACTGGTCCAACCTTCCTTGGCAAAAGCACGGTCTAGACAAGATGGCCCAGCACCCTGTGCAGCTGATTATTAAAAGTGTCCAGTGTTGGGGAATCCACCACTTCCCTGGGGAGATTATTGCAGTAGCTGGTTGTTCTCATTGTGAAAAAATTTCCTCTTGTGTCCAGTCAGAATTTCCCCAGGAGAAACTTGCACCCATTACCCCTTGTCTTTTGCAAATGACTCCTTGTGAAAAGGGAGTCTCCATCTCCTTTGTAGCCACCCTTTAAATACTGGAACAGGGTGATAAGGTCTCCCCTAAGCCTTTTTTTTCTCAAGGCTGAACAAACCCATTTCTCGCAGCCTTTCCCCATATGCCAGGCTTCCCAGTCCTTTGATTGATTTTGTGGCCCTCCTCTGGACCCTCTCCAGCTTGTCCACATCTTTTTGCACACTGGGGACCAAAACTGAACACAGTATTCCAGGTGTGGCCTGACAAGCGCTGAGTGGAGCGGGGTAATGACTTCTTTGTCTCTGCTGGTGATGCCTTTGTTGATGCAGCCCAGCATCCCATTGACTTTCGTTGCCCCTGCAGCACACTGTTCACTCATATGTATTGTGTTGTCCAGCAGGAGCCCCAGGTCCCTTTCCACAGAGCCGCTCCCCAGCCGGGTAGATCCCAGCCTGTGCTGCACTCCTGGATTAAGTTTTCCCGGGTGCAAGACCTGACACTTGTCTTTGTTGAACTTCATAAAGTTCTCATTAGCCCACTCTTCCAGCCTATCCAGGTCTTCCTGCAGGGTGGCTCTCCCTTCCAAAGTGTCCACTTCCCACTCAGTTTGGTATCATCAGCAAACTTCATCAGGGTACAACTGATCCCATCATCCAGATCACTTATGAAGATATTAAGCGGCATTAGGCCCCATGTCATTCCCTGGGGGATGCCACTTGTGACAGCATGTAGCATGGAAAATGATTCTGACTGCACACTGTTTCAATATCTTGTCTGCATTTAATATAAGGGTTGAAAAAAACAAACCAAAACAAAAAAGAATAAGGAGAATATGGTGCTCCTACCAAAAATACTGCTCCTTCGTTACCTCTCCTGAGGCTTTAGAAAAGAGAACATTTTCTTTTATAAGTATAGTTTTTAAGTAACACATGTGGTACTTCTTATGATCTTGATGTATGTTGGAAAGGTATGACAAGTACTAGATACTTATTATTAGATGATAATGTAATTTAGGAGTGAAGTGCTATTAGTACAGTGTAGCATGTATTCTAACAATGTATCTGTTGATGTATGTGACTAATTTGTAATGGCAGAACACAATATATGATGAAGTTGAGATCTTTCCTGGAAAGGAATTCAGGAAATATGAGTTAAAAAGCACTTTTCTTGCACTTACTTTAGAAAATGAGAATGGTAAAGTGTTAAACCTCTTCAATCTACATGTCTAAAAAACGTGTTCTCCTGTAATAGTCATCTCATCCTAGTTCTGCTCATGTAAGGTACTCATGAATGTACAGAAGAACATACTTTATTCAGTCTACTTAACTGTATTCTCTCTTACTGCCAGCTGAAAAGTGAGTCTAATTCGCTGATGAATACAATTAGAAGCAAATGATCCATTACATTAAGTTTAATGAGCTGCAGCAGGTCACTTGGTTATGGATGGTTCCATGCAGAGGTTACAGTTCAGGGCGATACTAAATTTCTGACAGTCATCCACAAAGCTTTTACACAGTAGACACAACAAAGACATACTTACCAAGTCCTGGTCACAGAAGTGACTAGATTTCATAGCCCACTGCTAACTGCCTTAGCTTTAGTCCTACAGTTTAATAATTCATAATTAGCTCTTATACAACTGACAACCACATAATAAAGGGCATTAACTTAGTAGTCTTGTAGTACTGGGGTGTGAGAACAGGCTTTTCACATCGAGCATATTTTCTCAGGTAAGGTTCAAAGAACTGATTCCAAAATTACATTTACTTCTCAAGAACTGAAGGAAAAAAAAAAAAAAAAAAAAAGGATACAGTAATAAAGCTCAGGGTAGTCAAATATAACACACGATCTTGTCTGTGCTCTCAGAAGGAGTTCAGCTAACAGAAAAAAATCTTAATTTCAGAATATTAATATTGATAAACTCTAAAACATAAAAATAGCTGAATGAATGACTTAAAATACTGGTATTAGACAGTGATGTCATTGCTCATAGTATTTTCTGGGACTAAAGTCTTGGACTTCTAGAATTGTGTTGCTGGAAGAAGTCAGCTCCATATTCACACATAGATAAACACTTTAATCCATCTATTCTAGATATTCACTTTATTATAGTGTTTACAATTGCCATAATCAGAAAACTTTTTATGGACCCAGTCTGAGCTCTGTCAGAAGTTATCATCCAAATACGCTGCAGTCCCTGAGCTGAGCCAGCGGAACATGGGAGCCTCCTGCTAGGGGTTCAGGACTATGTAACTACCTGGTCTGGGATCACAGCTTGGATCACAGCTGGAGCTGATCTGAGCTTGCCTGGGTGAGTGCTTACTTCGGTCAGGGCAAACTCAGGCAATTCATTCTGCTAATTTCTGCCAGCAGAAGGGAGGAAGCAGGCAACTGGCATCTGTTACACTAACACAGCTGTTTCTGACCACCGGTTGAGCTGCAACCTTACACTAGATTGGGGATTTCTCATTCAGGTAACCAGGTTGCACTAAACGCACTAATTTCTAGAATGATTGCAGATATTTATAATCGTGGGAGAATACTCATTCATGCATTGTGCTTTTCCCCTCGATTTTCTAAAAGTTGTCTTTATTTTGAAAACGTTACATTTAATAGATGATCAACTACTTTTAGACCGTGATAAACTGCTTAATTTGACTGCTTGTTACTCTTATTTTAGATTTGTATTTGATCACCTAGGTCATGCACCTTGAGTGGACAACAAACACTTCAAAAAGGGGAATAATGGTAGAGAAGCACAAATAAGAAATGGTGAATAAGGAACACCCTTGTTCACACACAAATACCCTTGTTTGCACATGAATCTGGGTTTTTGTATGAAAAAGACCCATTCTCCAAACATCCATGTGAAGAGAAACCCATTCAGCATGAATGTTTGTGAACACTGAATAACAAGTGGATGAACAAGCCTGAATCAAACAGCCGTTCAGACTTTGAACCAATGTTCGCAAACACTGGTTTGCATTATTCACCCAGTCCTGTGAACAGCCATCTGTTCAATAACTGATAATGGAAATGGAAGTTGGGTTGTTGGGTAGATATGGCTCATCAGGGAGACAATGGCTATCTATTTGCAGGATTTCTACTTAGACTGTTGCAGGCATAGCCTCTGTTCCTCTTGACCTGTGATACCGGGTTTTTCTTCTCCCTCTCCTGCCAAGATGAAGTTTTGCTTCATGTATAATTTGAAATAAACTTGTATATGCAAATATACATATACACGAACAATACCTACACGCACATATATATATTTTACTGTTTTTTACTTAGCATTTAAAATATACGTTAAAGTTAAGCGCATGAGTATCTTTATGACTAAAGTGTTTAGCACATGTTTTAGACCTAGATATGCAAAGATCTATCTGTACAGTTTAAAAATCTGGTTTAGGTTTATTTAGATTTAAAACCAAACGGATTAAGATTTTGCACAGCTCTACCTATCTGCATATAGTAGAAAATTATCCTCACTTTTCTTAGGATTTTATAAATATAATATCTGAAAGACACTGATTTTGTTATTAAGACAGACTTTAAAACAAAAAATTTTGCATCCTGTTCCTCAATCTACTCTTCACTGATATTCTTAGCGTAAAAGCCGACAGAGGAACTCTCTAAGACTCATTTTTGAGTTTTAGAAAGTAGGCATACTTTATTGCAATGCTGTTAGCAATATGAGCTTTTCCTATCCAAGAGATGATAACTTTGCTCCATTGCTTTTATGTGAGAATAATTAAATACAGACAACTTGTCTGGATTTAGTATAATTTATCTTAAAGTCTGAAATCTTTCCAAGTGCTTCTACTGCTTTTCTAACCCCTAAATGAAATATTTATTTTGGGCTACAAAACATCAAAATAACGTCTGCATAAAGTGCCAACTTATTTTTTTGATTTCTGACCTCAGCTTCCTGCACTCTTAACAGTATCCTTTATCATTCTTGGGAACAGTTGGTTCTGTTGTCAGGGCAAGAAGTACCAAAGGTGCGGAAAGACTAACATCTTTACCTATCAAATACATTTCCAGTCAGTGTGGGGTACTCATCAACTATGTTTTAGCACTTGTTTAGAATGTAAAATTTTTTTTTTATTTTTGCTTTGTCCTCCCTGCAGTTTTCTTAACCTAAAAAATGCCTCTAAGTACACTTCTCACAACAGTTGAAATAATAACAAAAAGGGTGTCATAAACTTAAGATGATAGCTGCACCTGGTTCCCAGGCTCTAGTTCTCTAGTTCTTTGACTGTTCACTTTGTCAACATAGCTATAGGCTTCCTCTAACCCACATATGATTCAGTATTTGCTCATTTCAAAGAACTGGGAATCCGGTGTCTGTGCACAAACTTTGTTCCGAAGTTGCAATGTTATTTGCAAAACAGTCACTCTAATTCTCATCTGTGAATTACAACCTGAGCACATATACGTTATCACAACTCAAATAGAAAAAGGAGAAACAACTGATTAAGAATTTAAATTTTAATACCCACGAGTTTATTTTTTTAAAAAAAAATTAACCCCCCACATATATCATACATTTAAAGTGCATTTGCACATTTTCAGTTTTGCAGTGACAATTTTAATAACAAATTAACCGGCTCGAATTAAAATTAGAGTTGTAGTGTGGGGGTTTTTTTATGTTCTTGACTAAAACATACACAAAGAACTAAGAAGCAGCGTGTTTGAGTGTGATCATTCTCAAATGCAATAGCTTTGCAGTGGACCTGAGTAAGTAATAATTACCCCGCCTTTCAGAATTTACCTTGCAGAGAAGGAAGAGATAGGCGTAACTGCAGCACTAAAGCAGTTCATCAGCTGATGGGAAGAGGAAATAGCTTGATTTAGAAAAGCAAACAGTATGCAAAGGTAACGGCTGGAGCTATTGTCCAGTTGATGGGTGACGAAACAAGATTGAAGAAGCGCTGATCACGAGGAGATTCCTTTTTCAGCAAGCTAGTTTGAGGAAGAGTTCTTATCGGTGTTTTAAGAAATATTTAACATTTTTTGATGAGAATCAGGCTTTTTGGTGCTTAGCTGTTGAAAAGGGGGTGGCTGATAGGCTTTAGCTTTTCCAGAAAAAACTGAAAACTATCAAAGAAACAGATCTATCCCATGAAAAAAATGCTTTTGACTCAATCATTTTTTAAAACAATATTTTTAGTATTTCTCTCCCCGGCTTTCTAAGGCTCGAAGCTTTTCATGAAGAACACGGTGTGGCTGCCACCCATTACCATGAAGATGTGTCCAGAGCAGTGATGGATCAGTGACACCAGCACGTGCTGCACGTTGTGAGTGTCATCTCAGTCCTCTTTCAGAGGAGAGGTACACACATAAGTCTGGCTGTGTGTGGTTTGACTACTTGATAAACTGCTGCATTTTCAGGGAAAGTAGGGAAGTGCCTTCCTGAAGAAAGACGTGGATCATTTCCTTTAGTAACGAGCCTGGATCTTTCCTGTGTTTTTATCAACTAGGAGGGTTTCAAATCTGTTCATCAAGTGGTTACTCCTACTCATGTAGCAATATATATATGCAGTCATAAAAGTCAAGCAATTGTGAACAAATAGCTGTTGCCCACAGTTTATAAAGAAAAGCTTCAAATAGCCGAACTTTCAATTCCTTTTACCCAGTAAGGGGAAGCCCTGTTTTTCCCCTTGTGAGCCTTTCTGCCAGCAGTGCCCCCACCCCAGGGGCACCCCTCTGGCTGGCAGAGAAGCACCTGTCTGCCCTCGGCCAATGTCCAGGGCCGCGCTGCCTGGCTAGGCTTGGCTTAGTTTGGCTCAGCTCGGCCGGGCTTGGCCCAGCCTCAGCCCCCCCGGGATTTGCAACACTCCCTCTGCAATGCACTCGGACTTAGTGACGGCGTTAATTAACTATTTTGCCAGCTTTTCGGCAACTGCCTGTTTCTGTGGTTTTGCTGAAGGGTAGCAGCTCCTTTCTGGGATACATATCTGGCCTTTCCCAGACCAGGCACTGGGATAATAATACTGTCTCCAGTGACAGCCAGGGCTGCTCTCCAGCTTGTACCTTGGAGCACAGTGTAAGGCTGCTGCATCCCCACAAGAGTGTGGGCCACAGAGGGGCTGGTGAGCAGCAGCCTGTGGCCCCCCGGCCCCCTGTACCTTCCTGGGCCCCTGAGGTGGAAGAAAGAAAAGAGCAACTCAGGTTTTCTGGGGCTGGAGGCTCCCTGGTCAGCACCGGCCACCCCAGGGTGTTTTGCACATCATTTGCCAGGCACAAGCTGTGGGGTTTGCTTTACCCAGGGGAAGAAGAGAGAAAGCAGAGCTCCCCACCACTGCGTCCCCTTTGATGCAAGTAGGCCCTGTCACTTTAGTGCTCATTATCTTTGCTTTTTAATCCAAGAAAGCTGTTCTAATTGAAGCCCTAACCCTAGGCTAAGTAGAGGCAAACTTTATAGCCATTTGGTTCTAGTAGCCATCATCTTAACCACTTAACATTAGTTTTACCAGGGCCACAAGAAGTTAGTATATGCCATAATTTGAGCTACTGTAAGAATTACTTGCTAACTCCTCTCAGTAAAACTCCCTATTAATATAAAATGTAGTGAATTGTTAAATGCATATCTTTACCATGTGTTAGGAACATAAACTGCCTCTGTTGTCAGTTTCTTGCATAAAGACTGTGTTCATCAACAAATGTTTGCTATCCATGTCTTTTATTTAGGCTTGAGAAGAAACAAATTTCAAGAGAGTGACTCACTGGCACTCACAATGTAAAACAAATTATCACTTTGGTTTTCCTTTTTACTTGCACACTGGTCAAGCTCAAATACATTAGAACCACCAGCAGTTTTTCATTGACCTTGATGGTCTGAAAGAGGCCTTAAAGACTGATATCCATAGAGCAATTGAAGAAAAACAAAGCTGATTTTTCTGTGAAGTCACAGTATTTGAGAGCAAGGGTATAATCTGAGCAAGTTTTCCTGGATTTGGATTTATCTATTTCTAAAATAAAATATTTTCTTTTATGGGATGTTTGTTATGAAAGAATGCTAGAAACACAGATGCAAAAAGAGAGTGTCAAAACATATTTTATTATTGAGCTTTTTATAACAAATACAGAACTAACAATAAAGCTCTATGTTCTTATTTCTGTCGTTAGAATCTAATCTTTTTTTGTCTTAGCTTCTTAGCTTCAAAACTCAAATGGGTTTATTTATCAAATATTTGTTTAATACAAGGAACACTTTGCTAGATATGGAAAGTACATTTAGTCAAATTGGGACCCCGAGATCTTGCCATAAAACTCCCATCTTTAGTAAACAGAAAATGCATTCATACGTGCACGTGTACTACACATATGCAAGCAGGTGTATATGTATAAGTATATATACATATAAAAAAAATATATATTTTATATGTATATATACAATCTATAAAATATGCACGTAAGTATGGTCAAAATCACAGGGGAGGATCTAGAGGTTCTGCCAGCTCCCAGTAGGAGAGAGCTATGTGTTCATCTCTTAGGTGCAGAGGAAAAGATTTTGCCTGTGAAATCCCAAAAGCCCACACTCTCAGGAGGAAAATGCTGTTCTTGAAGCACATACATGTTTTTATACCTGTCAAGTGTTCTTAACTGGTTCTCCCCAACTCTTCTTCCCTGCCTTCCCACGCCTCCAGGTGATGAGAGCTTTTCTCCTGACTTCTCTGCTGTGTCATTTTATCTTCTCTAAAAATGCAGGGGTTTTTTGATCCCCTTGTTTCCTTTCCCTGGCTGGTTACAGGACACCCATGGATGTTGTTAATACATTGTGAGAGGGCTTATTTCTTTGATTCCTGTGTGAAAGCTGAGGGAAAAGCTTCTACTACTCCCCCCTTATGGCCATCTCTTTTTTTGAATGGGGAAGTCTTGAGTCTTTCCCCCTTAAGAACCGAAGTAAAGAGCCCCTATTTTGCTTAGCTTTTCTCCTTCCAATTCCTTCTCACAGATGCTGAAGGACTGTTTTTATTTGACTGGCAAAGGAAAAGGCTGCTAATAGAACTGGAGGCAGGGTGGTTGGGTAGCTTAAGTTCAGGATCAAACTTCTGCTCTTCTACTATAAAAAAATATATTCAGGTGTGTGCATTATTAACTGTACATGCTCACATTCTAAATCATCTTCACTCTTAAGCGATCAATAAGTAAATGACAGTTTTATGTTGATGTTAATATCAATATCAATTAAAATATAGTTTGAAGAGAAACTGAATATGCTTTTACTTTGGCTTTAGTAAAGTTACTTAAAATAAAATGTAGACAGCAGTAGGATAGCACAGTGAAAACAAATATATCCTTCAGGAAGCTTGTCCTCTCTATAGTTACAGTTTATTTTATTCTGGCCTCCTGATTATGTATTTGGCTGGAGTGAGGAACACAATTCGTTCAAAGTTAGTCTGGTAAAATCAATTTTGCCCACTTAGACGAATGTGTTGTATGAAATAGTGAGATAAATAAAGACAGTGTAATAAAATCCAGAATTGACAGACTGTGTAATGAAAGCCCTTAATAGATCCTGGCTACGTGTGTCATGCCGTGTGCCTGTGGTCTTGCAGCACAGTGTGGTGTAGGTGTGATTCTCGGAGCCAGGGACTGCTCAGCTGGTGGTTTCAGGGTTTATCTCAGCAGGAGGCACTGAATGATGAGCACCAGGGAAAAGCAGGAAACTGTCTTTGGTGCAGACGTTTGGACTGAAGAGCCCAGCACTGTAAAAACAGAACCATCCCTCTGCAAATTTGGCTGCTGCTTATAGATCTTGTCCTCTGCAACTTCTCGGTCAATGTGCTGATTTCCATGAGATAATTTCTTAGAGAAATATATTGAGGTAGGATTATTTTGTTTTAATTTTGACCTTTTTTTGAAGGTCATTATGCAATTTTGATTGGGTTTTTTTTTCAATATTTTTGTCTTGCATCGCATTTTTATCACAATAAGATCAGTAATGGCTTAATGGATTGGGTTTGCCTGCTTTCTGAAATCTGAGACTATATGAGGTGGGGGTAGGGGTCCAAAGAGTATTAAAGCAAACTTCAGCTCCACTAAAGACTTAAGGAGCAAAACTGAACCCAAAACAGTAATTATGTAGCCTAAAATCCAATAGCTGGCAGAGCATTTAGGAGATCTGAAGTACCGTATGGTTGTCTAAGGTATCAATGGTTCATTTGTAGTTGCACTTGCAGCTGATACTTCGCTTAGGATTTAACTGTGTATCCCCCTGTGCTAATAAATAGTGTTAGTGCCTTATTAAAGCAGATTCTGAACTTTTTCTCAGGGCACCGTCCCCTCCGAATAATTTCCTGTTGCTGGTATGAACTGCCATCCAAATAATACCAATCCAGTCTCAAAAAATTATTCATATTTCAAAGCTTCTTCGTGAATTGAACTATATATGTTGATACTCATTTAACATTTAGATGAAACCTGAAGTCTGATGACCAGGTGCATTGCTAGCAAAGTCACAGGGGGAAATATTGCTTCACAGGAACTGATGCAGAGCCAAAGGATTACACTGGGCACAGGGTTGCTCCTCATGAAGTCTGATGCCCAGCTCTTCGTTCCTACCAATTAATGCTTACTCTTTAATATAGCACAGGCAACAGTTTAACTGGTCTCAGAGGTCTACAACCACATGAAATTAATTCGTTTCAGAGACCCGAGTGCCACAGTTATAGAATTAAATCATATGCTGAATGACTGACCAAACAAAGTGTTATTGAAACTATTACCTGTGGGTGCCTCTCTCACCCAAAACCTAAACCATTGTAGGAGCTGCCTTTGACTATACCTGACCTTGCCAAAGGCTGTGGAAATGCAGAACTATGTAACACGTGCTTCCTTCCGCTGTTGGACCAGTGCAATTCCTACCTTGTATTTGTCTGACTTCTGCAGCTGATGTGGGGATACTGCCTACCTCCTGCACACATCAGCACCCACTAAGGTGTGCAGGCCTATGCTAGTAATGTTGTCACATGCTGATTCCTGCTGCTAATGCTGCCCTCCAGAAAACAATTCCTGATTTCCAAAGTGTCAGTCAGCATCAAGTGGAGACCTACTCCCCTTTCACAGGAGCTGAAGTGGAGATGGTAGGAGATGCTGATAACACACTTAGAACTGGTAACCAGCAATTTACACCCAGACACTGGCCAGGTCCAAGGCTGACTGCTGCTTTACAACCCTGCCTTCATGGTAAGAAAAAAGTCCTGCCAGCTGAGCATGGGTGCCTGTGGTCAGGCTTGCACAGGACACTGGAGTTCCTGCTTGTACTTCCTTTGCTTTCTACCCCATACCTGGTCATACGATGTTCTAGCTGAGAAATTTTAGTTTTACTCAGCAGAAGATCAAGCACTGCAACCTTTTATGCTACCCGTTACTTATTTACATTAAAGTTTCCTCTTTGCTCACATTAAAATTCAGCCTCTTGGTTCTTATTTAAGTGTTTGTGGGTTTTTTTGTATATGCCCAATGAAGTACAGCAACCATATTTCTCTTTCAGTGCTGCTGATACAGTACTGAGGGAAGGCGGAGGGAAGACTTAAACCGAAATTTCTTCTTCATCTGAAGTCTACTATCTTCCAGAAGAAAACAAACCTTACAGAGTACAGGATAGATTTGATAAACATATTCAGTCACATAACTGATTCTGGTCATCTCAGTTTGAACAGTGTGTAATGACTTCAGGATCTGGAAGTACTGGAGGAATAAATAACCCAAAATAGCATAATCTGTGAAATATAGGACACACTTGGGATAGAATATTAGGGTGATGCAATGCTGCCACTGCTGTTATTGTTATCCCAAATTGATGAGAACATCTATCTGCAATAGCAAGCACGATATACCACTACTCATCCAAGACAGTTCACAAGTGTTTTGGGGATTTGGTGTGCCTCCATCTCTGGGAGACCATGATATGTTTTTTGAAAGAAGCTTGTTTTTTCTGAACATGCTGAAAATCCATCCCCAAACATTTGAAGTTACATTCTGCCAGCTTCCAAAGATCAAATTATTCAAAAACTCAGTCATGCCGAGTTAGTGCTTTGTAACAGTCTGTATTTATTTCACTCCTTTGCCACTATTTGGGGATCTAATTAGGAAAAGGGTGTGGTACTGATGGACTCAGAAGCACTTTCTCTTTTATTATCTGTTTCTTCCCTATTTATCTCTTTTCTTGTAACTGCTTTACATAATAAAAGAGGTTTGGTTGCTTGGTGGTTTGTGGTTTTTTTTTCACCCAGAAGGCAAATCAGATATTTTCAAAGAAGGCTGCTAGCACGAAGACCTTAAAATAGTCTAGGTCATTGCTAAGATACCCCAGGCAAACACTAAAAAAAGTAGGCAAAAATAACATGAAGAAAGGCTGGATGGTACAAGTTCTGCCAAAGCAAACAATCAGAAAAGGAAAAACAAACACTGTCCCCCTGCTTCCCCAGAATGCACATGTAAATGCAATCGCATTTACAAATAAATTTGCTTTGGTTATGCTTACACCTTTACATGTGTGCTTTACGGTGAGTGACTGTCAACATTTACTTATGCAAATACAGAAGACCTGTGATTTTGATCTTTGTATATGCAAACATTTACACTGGAAGTTTTGTAGTAGGATATCACACCTCTGGAACCACCAGCTGACAGTGTTCTCCTCCCACCACGTGTCACAGTCTTGACACAGAAAAGACAAAACCAGCCAAAAGCCGGACCATGGGCTTTGAGAGAGGGTAGGGACAAGCACTTTTAACTCATCTTGTGTCTGTCATGCCGGAGTTGGAAAATTGCACAGCAGGTAATTTGATAATACCCTTGGAAGATTTTGTTTGGGATGGAGAGCTCAGAACTTCCCTGAATTCTTTGCTGGAATAAAGTGCATGAGAAAGATAAACATTGTATTGGGAAACCTCCATTGAGCTGTGCAAACTGCCAAGGGAGACTCACATTTGAATTCCGCACAGTGACCAGGTTTTTACTGAAAGTGATTTTTGGGAAAGGTATGTCTAGCTCAAAAAAAGAAAACTACAGCACTGTCCATAAGAAGTATTCTAGAAGCCCTCATGCATTTGTCATATAATAAAGAAAATAAAAATTGCTGGGAACTTACCTAGGCCAGTGTACCTCAGATTTAGTGTATGGACATTTACACAGTTATAGGGAACTATTTGCAGTTCCTTCAGACAATAGAAAAAAATGCATCAAAAAATGTAATGAATAGTCTTTTCACATATAAGTCCAAAAGCAGGGCAAGGGCACTGCATTAAAGGCTGCTTCAGAGTAATTTGCTCAACTTCTGAACTGGGCTTCATGTGTAAAATGTTCTGTCCCACAAATTCATTTGCTCTTTTATCATCTGTTTTCATGCCTTCAGTTTGCAACTATGAAGATAATGTAATATCGTAAACAACTCCATACAGCCCAAAAGACGAGGAAGCTAAAAAGAGTGTGAGAACCAGAGAGGAGAATGCAGAAGACAAGAAGTTCTTTGTTTCAGCAGTTCTTCTCTGCTGAAATTTGTTTTTATGCCCCATATGCACTCTTCTGAAAGGTCGCTTCTTATTCATGTTCACTTACCCAATTCCTCATGCAGGCAGTCAGCTTCATCCTCCCCAGGTTGAAAGCCTTTCCCTTCTAGCCTAGAACTTGTGTCTGATGTCTTATACTGACATTTTCCTAAAGGCACAATAAACCTCCACTATCTTGTTATACATTTTATGATGATGATGATGATGATAATAACAACACCAATAACAACAATAATAATGTTTATATTTAAAATATTTATCCCAGACTGCATGATCACTTTAGCCCTGTAATAATATCCTTTCAGATTAAGGATACATTTTCAGGTACAGTGATGTTATTTCAACCATCATTTCCAGGATATTTTAAGGCAGGTTCTGAAGAACATCACAGAAACTGCTAACCTGCAATGATATCTCAGGCAATAGCAGTTTTTTTCCAGGCTTCTAAACAGATGGTAGCCAATCCAAATTCAGCAGTGCTAGCAAGCAACACTCAATAAAACTGTAATTGATGCATATGGTACCTGCTAAGCTGTTTAAAAACCAGCTCTGTGGCATTAAAGGGAAATTGTTTAAATGCTCTGGTAGAACTGGACCTGAATTTTGGAGTAAATCTATTGGAGATGAAGTCTTCACTTCATGTCTTTATCCTTTCAGTAACCCCTCTGTTTTTATGTTACAGCAGCAAAGTGTTTCTGACCCTCATTTTCTAGGAATATAGCAGAGAATCTGTAGGTAATGCCACCATAAAGATGTGTATCAGGTCTTTCAGGCTGTAGCAAGAGGCTGGTCAGAAGGAGCTGAAATAATTTCTTGATGTTGCAAAGTGAACTGGAGACAAAGGAACATAATATGTCTTCTCCATCCTGATGAGGTTCCTTGCTCAGTGTTCCGCAGAAGACACCCCATTCAGCAGTCTGCTCTCACTGTAACACAACACAGTGTCACAGGTTGACTTGTTTGTCTCTTGCATAAGGAAGAGGAAAGGAAAAACACAAACACACAGCTCTTCGTGACTCTCTGATTAGCCCATAGAACAACCTGGGGGAAGGAGTGTTTCACTGCATTATGAACCACAGTGAGATTTTAATGGGGAATGGTGAGGTCCAAGCTCACTTGTTAATTTACACAATAGGATGTGACACTGAAAATATTCCTGATTTATCCCTGCTAAAGAAATAGGGGTAAATGCAGTCATCTTTTAATAGGTGAGATATTCTACCATTTTGAATTCTACTCTGAAAATAACCAGCCATCAGGTATTAGGGAGCTGATGGACGTGTACTACCCACCAGAAGATACTATTTTTCAAATTCATAATAACAAGAGCTCTTTCTTCTTCCCTGAAGAAAATGAATGAGATTCTGTCATGCTTAAGGTGAGCAAAAACCTATAGGAAGGTAATGTTTAAAGGCATGTTTGCCCTTCATAGACCGGTGTTGTACAGGGAACCTAGTGTTAACCCCAAGTTAGACCCATCAGGGTAAACTAGTGCAGGCTCAGCACTTTGTGCTGCTTCTGAAGTAGGCTTGCTTATATGGTAGCTCTGGCTCATTGTAATACATTTTTAAGGTAGGGAGGCATCCACATAGCACATGAGAGGCACAGAAACAGACACTCTCAGTGGCACTGAGGCTGCTTTACCAAAATTCCTTAGAGGAAAACCCCATATGTAGGGACAATACAAACCCTCATTCTTTAAGTGCTCGAGTTTCAGAACATAGGATGAGTGGACTGAGAAGAAAAATGAGAACTGGAGTGGGAGGATGACTGACAATAGCGGCAACAAGAAAGCTGGGGACTTCTGCACAACTGTATTTGACCATTGTTGGGTGTTGTGAGCATGACAGACTGTTACAGGGCAAGGATCTGAAGGAAGACACTGAGCAGGTACTTACAGCGACCTTGTTTTTGGTGTGAGGGGCAATATGGGAAAGTGGATGACGATGCCTGTTTATATATTGGAGAAGTGACAGAAGTAAAAGTGAGCTAAATGTGGGTGAGAGCTGGTGTCCTCACAGTCACACCATGAGAAATTATAGACAGAGATAGGCTGTGGTGATTTTGTGGTGAAAATAAGCTGACTTTAGAGAGATAGAAGAGAAGATGAAATCCTAATGATGGATTGGGAAAATGATCTGAGCAAGTGACTACCACTGGGACTATGTTTCACTTAGGGGGGCGTGGTGGTGGGGTGTGGTAAAAAAAAGTGATGCAAAATTATGAGAGACTAAAAGGATTTATTTCTCATAAAGAGAATGGAGAAGCCATGGCTTGGGAGATATCCTTCAGATAGTGTGTGTGAAATATATACCTAGCCCAAGCCATAAGGTCCAGAAAACAATTCAAGCTGAACTGGACACATGGGTTACAGGCAGGATAGTTCTATGTTCAAGGTAATGGAAAAATCATGCAGAAGAAGGGTTTGGTAGTATGGAAACCTCTGTTTTAGCCAACCTGAGCTGAAAGTGACAACCAGAGATTTGTGAGAAAGTTTCCAAGAAACAGGCCAAGGTTTTGATTTGGGATAGGCCTGGAGTAGAAAGGTGTCTCCATCTGTCTGGTCCCAGAATGGAAAGGAAGATTTGTCACTAATGTGCATAAAGCAGGGGTTCATTGCGAGTTTATCAATGAAATTACTGAAGTCCTGCAGAGTGAAGAGAAGTGGACTGAGTCCAGAGCTTGGTGACATCTTCACAGACATCCAGAAAGAACATGCAGAACTCCACTGCTTTTGGAAGAAAAATAATCTCCACTGACATAGAGCCTCTATTGACTACACATGAGGACAACAGAGAAGAGGAGGTATGGACTTTGAGGGAAACCACGATCTCAAGCTTTCAGGAAGATGTGAAGAATTGAGACGTGGAGGCACCAGGTGGAGTTGGTGGGAGCTACTACAAGTGGTCTTGGACCCGGCACATAGCAAACTCAAGACACTGAATGGAAAAGAGTCTGGGTGTGCAACTGAAGAAGCATATAGTGCTGGGGATGGCTTCATCATTTAGTTTTTGTTTTAAGTTGGGAAAGGATAAAGTGAGTTTGCCTTGTTAGAGAAAAGAGACAGCTGGGACTGAGAGGTAAAGGAAAAAAGGTAGTTTGGGAGTCAGTTTATCCTAACATGTCCTTGAAAGATTCATTTGTGTTGCTTAGAGCAAACTCTTTGTAGCTTTGGGTTAAAGACCAGGAGTGTACTTTTTATCTAGAGGATCTCTTGATGACAACTCCAGTGCTGGAAATGCATGGTGTTTTAAAGGTACAGCTGTTTCAGCAAATGCTAGAAATTAAAATCAGCCAGAGACACTGCTCTGTTTACACTGACACAGGGTAGCCTGTAGAAAAAAAAAAAAAAAAAAAAAAAGAGCTGGCCTCTAGAGACAGAGATTGGGTATGGGCAAAGAAAGATAAAATGTTTGGCAGACATACAGAGGATTTGTAACCTTTCATGGGGTCTTACTAGTTCCAGTCTTTTGATAGACCACACTCCACTAGCACCCAGTCCTTCCACATGCCATAATTGTATTGTAAATCTCAAGAAAAAATGTGCTTTTCTGAAAGCATTCGAGTCCATCTTATTATATCAGAATGTAAGTTTTAATTAAAAAAGCCCTCTAGTTCTCATACTTACAAAAAATCTTGAAAAACATCCCCTAAAAATTCCCCAAAACAGAATTAAAAGAGAATCATACATGTACTACTTGCTAATATCTTGTGATTTTACCTCATGATTTTTGCGGTGTCCTGGCAACTCTGATCACTTGTAACAAAAACTGAGCTGAGACCTTCAGGGGCTGGCTTACTTTTTAAGTTTAAAATATGTTGTGAAGTATGCATTAAGGCAGTGGCTTCCAAAATGTTCACCTTTGGATTATGGTAAAGTGCCTATCATTTGCTGCATGACTTTGCACTGTAGTTTCCACATTGCGTTCACAGCATATTCGACTCAAGGGTGGAAGATAAGTCTGCCAAATGATGTGAGAAAATGCTGTGGCCATTAGGAAACTCTGAGGGTCCAAAAGGCTTATGAACCACTGTTGCAAAGGTGTCATTTTATTGCAGAGTTAACTCGGTTGTGTGTTTTCAAGCTCCTCCCTTCCCATTAGACTATCACATGGGAGAGTAGTCCTACTGCTGAGCAATATATGAGCTGCTGTGCTTGTATGGACGCCTTTCTCCGCAGGGAGAGAGACAGCAGAGCCATTTCCATACCCAGACCATTGCAGTGCTTGCTGTGCTCTGGGAACCCACCCCAGCTACCTTGAAGCTGAAAGCCCAGGTAGTGTTAGCGTCTGGGCAGAGCAAGAGGGAGTGCAACATAGGTTAACCACCCAAGTTTTTGCCCTGCTTCCCTGGCAGACATCCGTACCTAAACTCATGAGATCAGTGCTATCCTGGAGATCTCATAACACAGTCCTGCCCTAATGTTTCTGAACTGTAGTAGTTGTCTTGCACCCGGCTTTCAGTGGATAGATTCATTTGTTTGTGGCTAAAAAGCTTTTCTCTGGTTTTGGATGCAGAAAGGAAAGGCTGGAGGCTTGGTAGTCCCTGCACAAAGTCCATTTGCAATGACACTGCAGCATGTCTGTGTTAGCACAAGGTAAAGCACAATCACACTTGGAGTGAGGGTCCTCTAAGCAGGTGGGACTTGAAGTAAGCACCAACACATGGGTGCTAACTTGTGGCTGAAGATGATCTCATTCTTCAGAAGAAAAAATGTAGAAGTATCTTGTGAAGTAAGAAAATAGTCCAAGTGAAGAAACCAAAATCAAGCCATGCCTGTATTGGACCAATTAGCTCAGTTATTTCTGCTGCTCAGGATACATGTACCATTAGAAGGAGACCAATGAAAGGTCTACCACATTTGCATTTTTGCTTCCCAGTCACTGTGTAGGAGTACAGACCCGCAAAGGCCTTGGGAAGTCCCAGAAGCACTGTGGCCCGGATGAGGGCAGACCCAAAGACATGGGCCAGCATATGAGCAGCCACCATGGCTGTATTTCCAAGGGTACAACATAATTTAAAAGGTATTATATCCAGGCCAGACTGCTGGAGTATTCTAACAGAGACAGTGGTGCAGAGATCATGGAGAGGAAAAGGGGCGTTATGAGCAGCTGTGTAGGGAACAGGACAAGCAGAGGGACCTACATGAAGGCCAGACGGCTTTGCTCACTGTAGAGGCTTGACGTACTGATTGTACATGGCTTTAAGGACAGTGAGTCTGAAGTACATCAGACTTAAAAGTAGTAATGGACATTTGCAATAGCAGTCTTTGCCTCTGAAAATATAGATTTACTGAAACAGAAGTAGTTGATAGGTATATTCCTGTTTTCACAAAGCTTCCCAAAGAGTGAGGAAAAATTGTAAAGAAAACATGCTATGTGATCTCTTGAGGGGTTTATTGGTTGTTTACTAACATGGCTGCCCTGGGTTTTTGCCAGCTCCGTCTGTTGGGGTTCCTAGAGAGAACAGAGTTTGTAAATCTCACAGCTTCCAGGTGAATCAGTGTTCTAATATATTGAATTTCCATTTGACAGGAAACTAGCTTTTCATCTTATTTTGGGATGACAATTTCTTCCAAATCCCAAGACTTTTCTTGAAAGTGAAATGAAGCCAGTTTTGTCTTCATAGATCACTTACATCTACAAATGCTGAACTGTGTGGCTCCAGCAGCACCTGCCTTTACAGCCAAGGTACCAGAAGAACCAGAAAAAGGTATTTTTCTTAACTGGTACATAACTAAGACCAAGGAAGGCACCCTGGACCTTTTCCAGCAAAGAAGCATAGGGTGGACTTCCCACAGCCATCGGATGAATAGCACGAAGCAGAGGTGGCTGGAGAGATCCTGACTTGTATGCATGTGTACGCTACTTAGTGCCCAAGCCTCTGAAGAGACCTTGCAGGGGGAAAGCAAGGAGGAAATCTTTGTGATTTATCATTCATGTTTATCTTGTACCAACAAATACTAAATAACAACATATGTCTGACAAAGGAGTTCAGCTTAACAGCATCCTTTTGTGGAGGTGTTTTCTGGGAGGAAAAATGATTGTTATTTTAGCTATAGAATCACTGCTACCTGATGGACAGTTAGCATGATGAATTAAAAAACAACCCCCCCAAAAAAGTAAATTTAAAAAGCACCTAATAAAGAAGACTATTTCAAGAGGAATGAAACAAAAGGAAGGAATGCAGCTTGCTACCTTCTAGGATGAGCACTTATTTAAAACATTAATTTCTGCTCAGTCTGAAGCAGAGAACCCACAAATGTGCTTCCGAGACACACTATTGATTTCTGACCTACAAATTACTCTCCTTCAAGGAGGGCTGATGCGGAGCACAGACAGTGGGGGAAGAGGGCTGGAGTAGACTGGGTACTTCTCAGCTGCAATCTGCATAATGTTTAGTATTCAGTGAGTTAAAGCACGCAATGAAAGGGAACTGTCAGCGCAATCTAGAAGATATAAAGAAATGAAGGGGTGAAAAAAAAGCCGTATGCTAATAATCCACTCAGTAATTAAGTGAAGATCGCTGCCAAGCGCCACTGCCACTTTCAAAGGGTAATTTGTACAGGAAATCATAGAGTCATTGTCAAATCATTTCAGGATAAAAGGAAAGTCATCAACTAAGATAAGATAAATGCTGGGTGTCTGGCAGCATGTGCCCTAGGAAATGCCTTTGCTTTTTTATATTTAAAAAAAAAAAAAAAATTGCAAAAGTGAGGCTAGGAAAACTTGACATGTTGAAATGCACATTTACTATTAATAATAGGGGTGATATATGCATAGATGCATTATTAAATAGGTAACTGGAACAAAAAAAGTCATTAAGTGAGCCAGCTAAGGGGACTTAACTTTTGACAATCTTATGTGACTTTTAAGTTGAACCTCCAGTAAATTAGAGTACACTTCATCCCACTCTCAAAAGAGTCTTTTGTAATTAATATACTTTAATATTCCTTTCTTCTAAGTATGGGATAATCTGTGGGAGAGCCAGTTTCCCCCAATAAACGAATTATTCACAGGAAAAGATTTGCAGCTTTACAACTGCTAGCCTCCCACAGATCCCTTTCAGTGTCTAAATATTGCCATGTCACAGCTTTCGGGCCCTCCCAGTGCCGAACCCGCAGTCGGCATGGCAGTGTCGGGTTGCTATTGCTGCGAGAATGAGCTTTTGGGCTGCAGACACCGCTTCTCTGCAAACAGGCATTATTTACCATGTGCTTAGATTTGGGGTTTAAAGTTTGCCTGTGTGCTCTGGGTGGCACTGAGTTTTCAAATGTAGGTTTTCAGTCATTAGCGTGCCCTGATTAAGCCTGTGCTTTGGCAAAGGCTGTGTTCTCACTGGGGCTGCACTCGGATGTGGATGGCTATGGCTGCTTGATCAGTGTTTGATGTTCAGATTGGGCTTTAGTGGGACAAGGCGCGTACTAAGGGCTGGACACAGGAGATCAGTGATTAACTCCCATGGAAGACAGAGATTTCCCCGAGAACAAGATTTCACCTGGTACATCAGATGGGGATGAACTTGAAATCTGCCTGGGGAGGTGTTATAGGATGAAAATTAGAAATTTAAGCATTTTAGTTTGTCATGCCATGTATAAATTTGTTTACCTCAAACTAATGAAATGCATGGAGCATATCTCATGGGTAATCATATCTATTCCACATTATATTTAATGGTATGTGGACTTACCCAAGATTTTATACCACTGATACGTGATTTTGACTATATTCTTTTCTTTTACTACATCTTGAAATAATGTAATAAAATTAGACTAATTGCTAATTCATATAATTAACTTTTATGTAATGATATTTGAATTGTATTAAGTGTGTATTCTGGCCTGCACTTGACCTATCACAGGTGTACAATTACATATCTGAATTTATGAATCACAAGAAGGTATTTGTTTTCAAGAAACTGTGTTTATCAGACGCGGAAAAAAAATAGTATTTCATATATTATTCCAGATATACTAACTACTCTTGTAAAATATGAGCAGGAGGCTCTTCAGATGTACACTCAATTTTATTTCGTGCCAATTATTTTGCACCTAATTCAGCAATCCAAACACAGAACCCAGATCTGAGAAACAACACAGACTCTTCTTGGTATTTAGCACAGAAGTCTTAACACTCAAACAGCATGAGGGCTTGTTACGCTTTGGAGAGAGTTCTGATTTCTTTAAAACAGTGATAACGTTTCAGCCATCCAGATTTTTTCATCCATGACAGATATAGTATAGATCAAACAGTTCGTATCATAAATAATTCAAGTCTAATTTAATAAAAGTTAATGATCTACAATAGAAATAGCTTTAATTTTACTTTTAACTGTTTCACAACACTGTCTGTGAATGAAAAAATCAGGCTGGAAATGAACTAGATAACATGCAAGCTCCTGTGAATTTTTTAACATGCTACCCTTCACAAAGAATAAATCTCAGAGTGTTTAGAAAGTGATGTTTTAAAACTTCTGCCAAAGAGACTGGAAAAGGAAAAAATTATCACAAGGAGAACAGAAAAAAATGCAGTGTCCTTCAGATATATATTTCCTTTATTTTTTTTCCTCCTCCCACATGTGACATTTTTATTCCTTTACATTTTATCTTGTCTCATGTGAAATTAGAATTTTGAACAATTTTATGTTTAGAAAAGATCATTTTATTTGAAGGTTAAAGTGTTTCTGAGTTTGTTTTTGATTAGTATCTCACTTACATTTCAATAAAAGGACCTCCAGAATATTCATTTACTATTATGTGACTCAGGTGAGCAAGAATTTGCCTTAGAATATATTATTTCACACAGTGCCATATAAAGCATAAAACGAAAAGCCTCTTTACCTTTCTGTTTCTGGGCTATTCATATTTTGATCTGAATAGAGATAGAAGAGGGTCATATCTGTACTCAGCACAGAACAGTTAATCTCTACATATTAAAAAAAAAAGACAGAAAAAAGGCTTGTTGGTGATCCTCTTGCTAACCAAAAGTGATCTAAAATATACAGTGGTACAATTAGACTAATACCTTGCAATACTCAACATTGTTTCTGAAGATGATGGCTATTTGTCAAGCCTTTTATTTTTTTTTTTTTTTATATTGGTTCATGTGAAGGATTAGTTTGGGTGAATTTTCTTCCTGTATCTAGGCAAGAGGGACCTCAAAAAAAGTGTGTGTGTGGGGGGATTTAGAGGGGTTGTAATGTTGTGTTTGCCCATACCAAAGGGTGCCCAGCTACCACTACCTGGAGCATAAGCTGCTTCCATGTGTAAGGACCAAGGATGCAAAAATGCAAACATGGTGTAAGCAGCATTTCAGTGGCAAAAAAGCCCCCGAATTAGGCTGTACAGACTCACAGGCTTTAGTATTTAAAAGTAGCTCCAGGCCCAACTGGAAATTTGGCTCCAATTGGATTTTACCAATAGGGAAAATTTAGCTGAAAGTTTATGAGGTGAAATGTTGTGTTTCCTGCAATAACAACGATGACTAATTTGTGATTGTATGGCATATCCTAACAGCTGTGATATATGTTGCTTTGAATTCATTTAGTTGTAACAATATTTGTTAATTTTTTCCTTCAGATGCCTGTTGTTGATATTTTCTAAATAAAGCCAAGGAAAAGAAAACGCCAGCATTTTGAAACATAAAGCAATCTGTAAAATTAAAAAAGCTTTCATTTCCCCCCCCCCCCCCAAATGTATACCATATGCCAAAGCTACTCCTTAACTACAACCGACTGTTGTTACTGTAGTAATCAGTCTATGTCAGAGCAATTACTTAAAATCATCCGTCCCAATTGTTTTGCAGAGGCTGCGTCACACTGAGCAGAACAATGCGGCTGACAACCCGGGCGGCGCGCATGGCCTGACCCTCCCGCACACGCCGCCTGACTGACGGGGACCTTGGCCAGCTTGGGGCTGGTTGGGTGCCCCTGCCTTTGCCATGCGGCGGGAGGTTGGGGTGGGCACAGCCGCCGGCGTGCGAGAAGACACGCCGGTGTTGGCTTCACCAGAGAGGTGACAACTCGGGACATGTGCCCAGACCCTCACATGCAGCTGATGCTGGGCGACGGGGAGGAAAAGCCCAGTACTCCTCACTGAGAGGCAGGTGAGCCAAAAATTGTCAGATGCTGTGGAACTTGGTAATATCGAATACCCCCTTCCAAATACTGTTAATGGACATGCCTACTTGAAAACAATTTGCTCTTGTTTCTGCCCTTAAGAACACGCTTATGCAGAAGGAAAAAAGTGGCCCCCAAACCTGCATCATTTACTCTAACAGTCCTGAGATCTTTTATTTTTCACTACCCGCAGAGAGATTTTCAAACACTTACTCACATTTCATTTTATTAACAAATAAACTCTGTTAGAGGGGAAAGACATACAGAATCAATTGGTAACCAAAAGGAGATGTACGCATTGATTTGTACATCAATGATATACTGCACTGATTATTGCTGAGAGAAATACTGTTTAGTGATAAGAGTTGTTATACATTTATTGTTACTTTCTTACTTTTTATTATTATTGCAAATTATCTTTTAGAGTAGAACACATGATGTGTTATGGAGCCACAAAAGTAGCTGACGAACATTTGCAGAGGAAAGAGCACAGAGCCTACACAGAAGATGGTAATTCTGAAACTTTACATCTTTGAAGTTTTTTGTGACACACCCCCCCCCCCAAAAAAAAAAAAGTAGGAATAAAGCATTCAGAAACCATAACCTTATTGTTGAATTCTCAGGAAGGGTTTTCTTCTCTGTTAATTACTTTTACAATACCTGGTGAGATGGCACCATGACTGGAGTGCTTAGGATACTGCAGTTGAAATAATAAATACTCATCTGACATTTCTTAAAAGGCTTGCTTCTTTCTGAGGGGTGTTGTCTTTTATCAGCCTGCCTCATGCCTTTATCACGTTTGTTCTCATTCAGATCAGTGAAGGCTTTCATTTCCTCAACAGTCCCCAAAGCCAGGATTTGTAGCCTGTATTCAGATTCATTTAAAATCAATGCAGTACAAAATAATTAGAGAAACAAAAAAGGTGTTGCAGGTTCTTTTGTTTCCTTAGATCTTTTGACCATAAAATGATGATTGCTTGTATTGGAGAAGCGTTTTAAAATAGTGAGTGCATGTGTTATGTTGCATACATCCTAGCTGTACACCAAGCAGACCTGTAACTGCAGAATTCTGAACATTAATACAAAGAAATAAATTTCTTTTTCTCAGCAGCAGAAGCATCAATAAAAAAGCCAATTAGAAGAGATGAATTTTTATTGCATGCTGATGATTAAATCTACATTAATCATAAACATCCACAGGCCACCAACAGGGCTTATTTAATCATTTTCAACCATTTGTGTCTCTCTCCAGCTACCATTCTGTTAGATTTTTCTACATTATTTCCATATTTGGTATTGGGATGTTAGAAAGTGCAAGTATACTCCTGGGTAATCAGGATTTCAGGCAATATGACTCAAAAAAACACTCACAAAAGAAGTCTCTTGAAAGGTTTGTAAACCCATGATTTGATGTGCTGTGTAGTTATGTGGCATTGTTTATGGGACTATTTTGTCATATATGGCACTCACTGTATATGTGGAGGTTATTTCAAGTATTAAATAACAGTTGAACTGGGTGGAGAGATAACTATCTAATTGAGATAGGTATAAAAGATATAATGGAGAATAAAAGGTCAAGAAAGCCCCAGGTACAATGACCTGGACAATGAGGAGGACAAGAAATTAGTATCAACAGGAGAATTTTAAATGAAATTTGTTTTGAGCACCAACCTAGAAAAAAACAGGATATAGCATGTTGTCTCATTGCTAGAAGCAAGTAAATAACACTACAGAAGAGTTCAGACCTAATTGGGAGTTGGAATAATTATAGATGATGATAAGCCAGCCACCAGAGAAATGCAATATTCAAGATGTGTGGTAACAAACACATTGATTAACATAAGTCAGGACAGGAAAGAACACAGCTTAGAAATACAGTATATAATTTATGACCATGGCAAAAAATGAATATCAACAATAGATACAAAGAGAAAGAAATAATATAATTAGAATACCTCCCTCCCATGATGTTGTAGGTTTTTGTTTTTGTTTTGGGTTTTTTTTTGGTGTGTTTTATTTTTTTTATTTTTTTTTTTTATTTCACAGTGATTTTGCAACGATGAAGCATTTGGTGAACAATTTTTTATTTAAGTACACTGAAACTTAATGAAGCCTCCCTTCTTACCCTTTCTGAACACTCAGAAATTTCACAGCAGTTTTTGGTGGGATACTGAGAAGTTTTTCTGCATGCAGTCAATATTCCAAGTTGCCTGGTGCTGATCTCATTTCTTTCTTTTCATAAGCAGGCTTTTCTTATATGAAAAAAGGAGAGGGGGGAGGAGGTGAGCAGAAGCCATTTTAGTTTTCCCTTAGATAAATTAAGCCAGCAAAGATGCGTTTGGGAGATTTCTGATAGGAAAAAAAAAAAAAACAAACACTTTCTGGGCTCTTATTCTTAAGCTATTTTTCATTCCCAACAGCTTGACAAAAGGCAAATCTATGTTTTACAGTTTCACAGAATTGTGTATTTCTCCCTTGGCTTTGAAGGGTTTGGAGACTACAGAGCCAGTGAGGATAACGGGATGGTTTAGTCTGACCTGGGGCTGTAACATGTCCCACAGAAGGACCCTGCCTGGGATGTTGCATGCAGCTATGGGGGTGACTGGGGAAGAACCAGTGGCACAGGCAGGAGCTACCACATCCCATCACCTGGAGCTGCAGTCTGACCATGTTGCCCTAAAGAATGAAAAGGAGATAGAAAGGAGTTACAGTTCCTTAGCCAAAATTGTATTTCACTGGACAGGCAATGTAATTCTTTGAGTATTGTAGGATTTTACAGGAGTGCATGTCTATATATAGGATGCTTTGTTTCTCTGGGACCACAGGTCAGACTTCAACACAAGGAATCAGACATATAGTGGCTACTGGCTCTTGAGTGAGCTGGTGTGATGATCACACCGCCAGGCAATCTCTCTTTATGTCTCCCAGAAGCAAAACAACCTTACAGTGTGCAGATTTGTAGTGGCAGAGGAGGTGCTCTCTGTTCTAATTTTAAAAAGCCACCCTCATCAGCATGTACTCCATCAGCAGAATATACCTTGGCTGAAGTCAGTCAGTGGGAAACTATGGAATTATATTGCTTAAGCTAGCAATTCAATGAATTTCTGTGCCCAGACTGGTCATCTCTGAATCTCCCAAGTACCTCTGTGCACGTATATCATCAAAATATTAACTGAAAACACTATTAAAGGCAACATGGCTCATTGACCACATACCATGGCATTGCTGTCAAACAGTTATTTGTAGACCACACTTTGAGAACCACTCACTGAAACTGTCTAAAATGAAGTGTGGAAAACACTGTAAGAAACAAAGCCAAGGAAATAATATATTGGCAAGGAAATGGAATCTAGCCTGATCTTTTTCTGTCTCACAATTGCAGAGATATATGATAGCTCTATCAATTGTAATGCCAGTCTAAGTCAGAATATATGGTCAAGCACAAAGAAATAATTAGGGAACTGTCACAGCAGGCAAAAAGAAGGTATAAGGAATAGTAAATGAAGCTAAGCTGAGATGGATATAAAATGTCGAGATCCATGAGAAAAGTGAAAGATGAAAGATATCAGCCAGCTCAACAACACGAATATGATGTAAAGCAGAACAGCTTTTAGTTAAGGTAGGTCTCAGTTTCTTAACATTCTGTGAGGAAAGATTTGCAAAAGAATGGAGCAATGTGTGAAAATAAGAAACAGAAGGAGCAGAAGGAAGACAATATGGTAACACATGGTTACAGTTCCAAGACTTGAGAATATATTTCTTGTACTATATCCCTTTATGTTAAAATGCATTCTGTTTATTCTGGCTCAATGGCTCAGCTGGTACCATAGTGTAACACCCCACCACATGGTAGACCTAAGCTCAGGAGCAAGCTTGGGCCAACAGAGCTTGGGACTGTCACGGAGGTGATGCTGTTAGCTTCAGTGTTGGCTAGTGCTGCCCAGGGAAGGGATAGAGCTGTATGTTTCTCTGAGAACAGCAAGAAGGAAGGAAAACAATAAGCAAAATGAGAGAAAATGCATCTTAGGAATAAATAGACAAAAATATAGAGCTCATGTGAGTCTTGCTTTCTCAGGGAAGAGAGAACATTCTTTGCTCATGGTTTTCTACAGGACTGGTAGAAGACATTGGTTTCTGTACTGTAAATATGACTCTTCAAAACAAATTTTGTTTCTGAAATATTTCATACATTAGTATGGCTATAGGAAGTGAACTGAGATGAACAGCAAAAGTTTAGAGCTAGAATGATAGCTAGTTGTTAAGAGAGAAATAGTGATCTTATAGATCTCTTCATAACCTACACATGATTATATCAGGACTGCATTCACTCTCTGATAGAACTTCCCTACACTGTGAGTTTTAACAGAAGTCAGAAGAAAGCATAAAATATAAACCCACTGATTTCAGACATCCTGAATCTAGTTTGCAGAAAGCTCACTTGAAGCATGTATTACTTTATGGAGTCAAAAAGTGGGATTTATCTAACCTCAGTGATCTATTGATATATCAGTTACTTACTTTTTTTAGATACTGACTCCAGAATGAGGCCTCTCTCTCCTGATAGACAGAAAAGTCGATTAAATTACAACAGATGCTTGATTTCCCGGTGATTAATCTCAGGTGAGATGAAGCTTAACCCAGGAAAACAGAATGGAGCCATTCTTAATTCCATGTATTTGATGCCACCTGCTTCCATGTCTCTCAAGTATACCAAATATTGCAGTCAGAGAGAAATCAAACTGATTTATTCTGGCTCTCTCAATAGCAATGACACATTGATAATGAAGAACAAGTGGTTTCCCTCAGTAAAATTCATTCCTTGATCTGCACTGTGGTAGTGCAACCTGATGAATATTTTGCAACAAATCTCGCATGGACAGTATGGCTCTGAATTGTAAACTGCTCTTTTAAAATCAGCTCAGTACTCTGCACATTAGCCAGTAGTTTTTGATTTGTTCTAGGCATGTTTTAGACACAGTGTTCATACATATAAATATACATTATTCCAAAAATACTTCTTATGACAGCTGTGAGATCACAGGACTTTTTTGTCAACTAATTCTTCTGAAGAGATAATCATGCAAAATATTGTCTTTTGTAAGCAAACTGTAACTATTTCAGAAATTACTCCTTCCTCTCTCTCCAAACTCCAAAATTCCAAGTGGATGTGAGTTATTCCTGAAGACAGTCTCTGTAAAACATATTTAAATAAGAAAAGCACATCCAAGATAATAAGAAAAAAAAAAAAAAAAGAGAACAAAGTTATAATTAAGAAATATTTAAATTCTACACACAATTAAGTTTGATCTGATCAGGGAAATAGGTACTTTCAGCCTGACAAAGATGGGTGCATTTGCTTTGCCAGATCTGGGACAATGCATCTTTAAGATACTGTGCCATTTCTTTTAAGCACTACTTCAAAAATGTGGGAGGAGGGAGCATCCAAAGCAAAATTGCAAATGCAACTTTTGATTGTTATGATTTATTTTTAATTATCCTTTTCTCCTTTTGTCTTAATTGGACAGAGCCAGTCTAAACTTGTTCTGTGCAATTAAGAGCAGTTACATGCATAGAAAATTGAGACCTATTTTAAATCTCATTTGGACTGACTCATAGTTCAGCTTGCTACAGGAAAATTAGAGCAAGAAAATATATTTAAAAAGCTAATGAGCTTTAGTAAAAATATCCTCAACAAAATGATGTGCTGGGAAATTTTACACATTCACTTCAAATCATACCAGACACTGGATTGGGGGAAAAGCATTTTGCTCTTACTAGGCTTTCATAGGGGACATCTAGGAGCATGTTATCGAATCCTCTTAAAAATGCATTCTGAAGTTTGAGCTATTTATTTCCAAGGCAACTAAACAAATATTTTCCAAATAACTCATACATGTGGCTCAGACGGGGGCTAATTCTGTACTTGGTAATTTCCTACCTCTTACAAACACAATTGGCACCCAGTGTACACAGCAATGCACTTTCCGATAGTTAAGGTAACAAAAACGCTGTAAGGTGAAGGCTGTGCTAAAGCACCTGCATAATGCCCATTAGTGTTAATAGGGGCTTGGGAGAACATATCCAATACGTCCATAAAAGGCCTCATGCAGCTTGGAATAAATGTGCAAAACAATAATAAATTAGTGAACCAGTATGAGAATAATCGTTTGAAATGAACCCAAATCCAAATATTGCAAATTTCTGGGGTTTCATGTTACACATGGGACTCATTTCTAAGATCCTTTGGCTAAGGTGCTTGGGAGGGGGGGAAAGAAATCCTGTCACCTCTCCTGGATGCTTGAATGCAGCTGGTGGCTCAGGACATGAAGGAGGTTGCATACACGAGGAGCAGTCATGGAGAAATTGTACTTACTTGTCATAAAATACATCTTCTGGCTCTCCTGACCACTGCACGTTTTCCCCTTCCCTGCTTCAGGTGCTGCATAGGCCAATGTAAAACCTGACAAAACCACTCGGAACCATGTGTGTGCTTGAAGGCTGAACCATATGTTTTGTGGGAAAGTCCCATGGTACAAGTCTCTGCTAATAATTCCTATGGATTCTTTCCAGGGACTTAAAAACTTGAATAGAGTTATTTTATTTTTTAGCAACTACTTTTTAATTCCTGAGCATCCTTGTCTCTGTAATCTCCATCAAGAAGTAGCAGTAGGATCACATGGCAAATTGAGATTTGTCCATTAAAAAAAAAAAGTTTCCAAAACCCAAGACTCTTAAACAATTTGAAGGTGCGTGATAAAAGTGTTTGTTTTAAATACTTTCTCTTTTCTGAACTCTCATTTTCCTTATGGCCTTTTTTGCCAAAGTCCCATGCTGAGGTCCAGTTGATAGAGTGACCTTGTTCATAAAGTGTGAATTTCCATCAAGTCAGGTGAAATGTGAACTTGAACAATGGAGAGCTGGCTCCTCTCCAGCCCTAAATATAGCTGTGTGAGAGCTCTTTGAAACCTGCCAAGCAGTCAGCCCCACTCTTAAAGAAAAGAAAGGTCTGAAATACTCAGGGTCCCTCAGTTGCCTCATTCATTTCTTTTCCTCCCACAATTTTGAAAGTCCTTGTGACCAGTTAGACCCTGGTATGTGACAGTTTTTCATATGAGGTGCTCTGTACATCTCCAGGGCACCTTCCCTTCTGAAAGAGGGCCTTCATTGTGTCCTGAGACTTGCATTGACACTGAATGAAATTTCAAGGGCATGGTAAAATAGTAAGTAGGAAGAGCTGCTAGAGCTTGGTGATGTTGAAGTCCCCTGGGACAACGTGTTGACTGGCGACGAAGCCAAACCATCTTTCCAAGCATAACCTCCAGTGAGGAGTGGCAGTGGTCCAGGTGGGGTGGCCCAAAAGAGATGGGGTGTCAGCAGCATCTGGCTGTGGTGACGGTGACAAGCTCCTTACTTGAGCCTGGTACACCAGGTGTGGTCTGGAAGGAAACCTATGACTGGATTGCTCAGAAAGACCACTGAGGCAACAGGAGCCTCCAGATGGTCACCAGTGGTCTTGATGACCAAAGGACAGTTAAGCGGTCCCATTTCTATGGGGGGGTACCAGGGAGAGACTGTATCTTGGAAATGTCACAGATAGTCCCAAATACAGAGGAGGGCTGTGGCTTGCCCCAGCGAAGCAAAGTCTTAGTATGCAGAGTCAAGAGATGGTGAGTGGCTCACACTGGAGCTCTGCCAGCGGACATGGCAGTCAATCATTAATGTTTTTTGACCTTCCAGCCAGATATCTTTCTTCAGCTTTCAGCTGCTCTGGCTTTTCCCCAAGGCTGGTAGAGATTTAATAAAGAATCCCCTTGTGCTGCTTTTGTTATTCCTTTTGCACTGCTCAATGCCTTTTAGCATTGTTTTTGCTTGGTCTGTTCTCTGCCCTCACATTGGAGGGTCTGCTGTAAAGACAGTGCAGTGCAAACATGGCCTTCCTGGTGACAGAGGCTCCACTCCACCAGCAAGCTCAGGATTTAAATTTTGGGCAAAGATTTCAGTACAGCTCCTCTAGTTCACAAGCAGAACTGCATGCAGAAATGTACAGAAATTGGATCCTGAGGACAGATTAATAATAAAAGAAAAGACATTGTGACTATTGTACATTTTCAAGGCCTTTATAAGAAAAAAAAAAAGGCGTTCAAAGTGGCAAAATTTTTTCAGCTAGCAGGGCACGCATTTCTTGGGACTGATGGTGGATGATAATAGGATGAGAAAATGAGAGCAGTAAGAGGCGCTACATCTCCTAGAGCCCTCCTCTCAGTTGCAGAGCCAGGGGGCGAGGGGAGAGCGGGGAGCATCCCACCAGCAGTCTGCCACTGCGATCCTGCTGCCACCCCAGAACAAGGTTTCTAGGCAATCCAGTGCGTATTTATGTCTCGCGTCTAAGGGTGCCAAAAAAGATAAGGAAGGAAAGGAAAATGGAGAGAATGAAGAGAAAATGAGATACAGCTCCAATTCTTCTCAGGCTCCAGGACTTATCAGTGTCTATGAGGAAGAATTCATTCTTATGTACTATTAAAAGAGGGAAAGCAGATTTCAGTGTATGTGCTGCAAAAGGAATATTTCTGATGTGGGACTCAGATTTTCAATGAGACATTTTGCTTTTAAAATAAGTATCTTTCTTCTCAATTCATTTTAATTCTTCATTTAAATTCTAACCTTAATTCTGGTTAGGCAGGTTGCTTCGAACCTGGGAGACTTATATACAAAAAGGCTCCAGCTTGAAGTCAACAAACAGACAATAACACAATGTTGACATTGCCAGGGGTTTTCCTTGTGGATGGTGTTGGCTGCAGTCTCTGGATTTTAATGCTTAATGTGTTAATTATGCTATTATCTTAGCAACTGTCTAGAACTTTAGGAACAGAGGAATTTATGTCTGGATAACTGAACAGACAATTCTGCTGAACTTGCATAAACTGAATAACTGCATCTTAAAATTTATTTGGATTTTTTCTGATCCTATTTCCAATGGAAAGCTATTCCAGAACCACATTGGTTTTATGGTTAGAATTTTTCCTGTTTCCAATCTAAATTTATCCTTCATTAGATTGTATACAATTGGTTTTGATCTAACACTGTTCTTTCTTTAAATAGTTCTTCTCCCTGCCTGATGTTTATTTCATGGTAAATAGCACTCACATCTCCCTTCAGGCTGTGTTTTGATAGTCCAACAAACAAAATATTTTAATTTCTATTCTTTGAGATAGGCTTTTCTTTCTCCCGGCTATCCCCATAGCTGTTTTCTGAAACAGTTCCAGCCAGAGCACATTGATCTTGCACATGAATGGCCAGTATGGACATGCTGTGTTTCAGATGAGGTCTAGCTCGTGCCTTGCACAAGGGCATGAATATTTTCCTGTCTCCAGTGGAAATACTTCACCTGACACATGTAGGATGTCACTTGCCTTTTTTTCCTAACTGCAGCATCTTGCTGGCTCAGAAAGGCAGTTCCTCTTCTTCCTCCCTTTTTGTTTCAACTGATGGAACTCCAGATTGTAGCAAGAAAGCTGATTAGTCTGGGATTGAATAATCTTACACTGAAATTAAAAACTAATCCTTTTATTTGTTTATTTTTAACTTCTTGCTTCTTTAGGAAATTGTATGATATGTTACTTCACACAGATAGCCCTGGTACAGTGCTGCCTACTAAGACAGGCTGTCTACAAAGTCTTCTCGAGATGATATTGAGCCAAATATTGCCACATTTTTGAGAAAGCAGTTCTAGGCACAGTCCAGTCCAGCTGAGCTCTTTCTGTCAAAACTTAACATTGTCTTAGCTGCTGCTGTGCTCTAATCATTGGTTATCTGTTGGAGTGAGATCTCATTGCATTTTCTCCTAAATTTGTTTAATCAGACTTTTCTGTATAGAATGTAGGCTGGTATGGACAGCAATCAAACTTTTTAATATGAGATTCAACTGTGCTTCGCAAAGTAGTGCTCTGATTCATTGGTGGCACTTCTGGGAACCACAAAAAATACCTGGCAGAAGAACCCAAATGAGATCTTAAAATAGTATTTTTGAAGAGAATAACAGAATTCCAATGCAGAGCTGAGTTTTGAACATTTATCAGTATTAAAGTAAGTCGTTAGATATCTTTAGTTAATTTGAACTTAAAAACACACTAAATTTAAACACTATTTATGAAGCAGTGATCTGATCTGGGACAGTATCCAACAAGGAACATCTCCTAGTTTTAAGAAAGTGCTTCTCTTACTGTGAGATGCTTTCTGCAAAAGAGGTGCTTTCCCTGAACTGAGATGTGATTGCATCTGGAACTGGTCAAAAATGGGAGTGCTGGTTTCACCAAAAATCTAAAACGCCAATGACTTTGTTCTGAAAAGTGGGCTTATTTTTTAAAAACCAGTACTTACACATTTTTGAAAGCAATAAAGAATGTTTTCAAAAGGGATTTAGTGTCTCCATTTCTAAAAAAAAGAACCTCTTTTTAATTCTTCATACTTTTTTAATAAGTCCTTACATTTTCAGTATTAAATGGATTTTCTGTGGTCCTTTGAATCCTGATTGTATGTGTGCTCTACAAGATATTGTGGCAATTCTGAGATATCATGAGCACCCAAGTATCTTGCTGGCACCTTGCTCTTATGAAACTGTTTGAAGTACAGATTTTCTCCCCTATAAATACAAAGCCAGTCTCAAATTATGATCTCTGAACACAAAAAATACCAGCATCAGAGAACTCTACTCTCTGTTTGCAGGGGACTTCCTATAATAATTCTGAAGAAGCAGGATTTTTTTTTTCCCCTTCAGTTTAGTTATATTCCCAGTACATACTTTAATGGAAGATGGGAGACATTTGTTTCAGGATCAAAGTTCTTTATTTTTCCTCAAAAAATTATTCCCATCCAAATCCAAAAATATAATTATGTTGTACCTGAGGCTTCTGCTTCTGTCAAGCTGTGTAGACAATAGCAAAAGGTATTTCAGCCTTACTTACTCAGCTATCAGAGGAGAGGAATATTTAACTGAGAGACAAGAAAGCTATTTTATTGCATTACTTAGGGGGAGAAAGGCAAAGAATTTACTGTACACCCACCCAGCTGTAGCTACAGAGGCTGACACAGAGTATACAATTGCACTGAAAACAGTGCAGCAACACTTTTAAATAACAGTTAATGGTTTTGGAGCATGTCACAAACACAAGAAGTGGAACACAGGGTATAAATGAGCCTATACACAGTTACTTGGCTGCTCTAGAAGCATGTGAATTTGGTGCCATGCAGGACAAAATGTTAAGGGATCAGCTAGCGGAGAAATCTTCTGTTCTGTGTATTTGGGGACAACTGCTGTTTTAAAAGAACGAACAGTGGCCCCATATAGATGACTGGAAATTGCTCATAGCCCACGGTCAAAGCTGGGAAAGGTTATAGGACAGGAAGATTTACCTCAGCATTTTGCAGAGGTACTTTTGCTCTTTGCTAGCTCTAGTCCACCCAAGAACTACACTACTCACTGTTTTTGTTTTTAGCCAGGATGACAGGAACATATTTGCAGTTTACAGCAGGTGCCCAGCCAAGTCAACAAAGTGCAAACTATGCAGTAAAAAATAATATATAAAAAAGGTCACTTTGCCAGGGTATGCCGCTCCAGCAAGTTTCAGTGCCTTACAGGGTGAATGTCTGAATCCAGTGACCGGAGTGATACTTTGCTCACCACATGGTCAGTAAAAGTGTTGTCTACTGTTTAATGTGTCCAGAGACTTTCCAGATGCTTGTCAGCTCTTGTCCTGACAATCATTACTACACCTGTTTCTTTGAAAAAGAAAAAACCTCAGCCTATTCATTTATAACCTCCAGGTGGACACCTTTGTGCTTGTGACAAAAAGTCATTCTTCCTGGCAGGCTTTTCTGAATCAGACCCCTAATGTCATGTCACTTTGCTGAAGGGTCTCACGACACATGTCCACCTGGCCCCCTGGTAGCGTTAGAGGCCTGATTCCATGCCCCCTCCAATGACTATGACTTCCATATCTTCCTACTGAGGATGAAAGAGGCGGAATTAAATATCCTGTAATTACCTGCTAACGATACTACACAAGAAAGACAGCAGTGGTTAAACAGCAGTAGTTCAAATTTGGGTGCATGTTGACAATTATTTAAACAGAAATGTAAAGGCTAGTCTCAAGTGCTGAGTGCATTAATAGACCTTACTTGCCTATTGTCTTTTCATCCTTTCCTGGAACCTCACCCCACACCCTCTGCTGTGGACTCTGGGGCTCCCCTCGTGCATACATTCAGGTACGGGGATCAAGGATCCTATCCAGTTGAAGATTAATCAGGGGTAGAAAAATATTATTTTCCAGCTGAATATGTTTCCATCCTTTGCATGCTGAAGCCAGCAAAAGGGAATAGGCACAACCGTGCAGTCCTGGGAAGGATGAGACCAGACATTTCTTTTGCTGTTACATGAAAGTGTACTATTTACCTCCTGATCCCATGCAAAACCTGGAAGGAGAATCAGTGGCAGCTTCTAGACACAATGAGAAAACCATTAAGCCTTTCAGTGTTTGTGCTAAGGGGTTCAGCCATTGGTAGCTAGCCATGCAAACATCAGCAAGAGTGCAAAAAACCCCCATTCTGTGACTTTTTGGTAGGCTTTTTCATACACATCTTATTTCTGTAGGAAAAAAGGCTGATAGTAATTTTGCTTATCTCTTTATGACAGTGCTGGTTATCACACAATGAAACTAGGACAGTGCTCATATTAAAAGAAAGTGTATAGAGGTATTTTCTTTCATGTGGTATCAGAACAATATTATGAATGTTTGTTACTTCTACATGCTGTGTTAAGTCCTAGGAAAGAAGTATCAATGTGGGCAAGAGTGAGGTTCTTAGAAACTACCACACTTGGACCAAACTGGCACGTTATAGGATTTGGAGCTCCCACTAAATATGGCCTCATTGCAACATACAAATTAATGGAGGAGAGGGAAGGATTTTCCTTATAGGGTATGTGTTCATCCCAGTGGCAGAAGAAAGAGGACAATACCAGATAGAAGGCATTTGGTATCATGACAGACACTGCTGTTACCTGCTGTTTTCAGATGGATTTCCTAAGAAATGGCACTTATGGAGTCATGTTGTGTGTATGTCCACTTTCTAACTTCTGGCTCCACTAACTCAATTTCAGACACATTTGATAAATAGCTAGAGGTCTCAAGTACAGTAAGAACTGACAAGTTTCATTAAAACTTGTATAGACGTATATAAATCACATATAAAATTACATAAGTAACGAGGTTGAAAAAAAAGGTTGTATCAGTGCCTGTGCTAGAGGAAAAGCTGTAGGGTGAACTCACCTGTACTTATTATATCAAAGAATTTACATGGAGATATTATAAAACCCAGGAGACCCTTAAACTGGTCTTTGTGTCCTAGTAAATATCAGATCCTATCCTGCACACAAGCACCAGAAAGCAGCTTCATTAATTTTGCATCTCCTGGGATTACTTGTTTCTGTCAGATAAGAGTTCTTTAAGGCATTGTTTATCCACTGAGAAACTGGATGGGGGAGTGTTTCTCTGGTGAGCAATTTCTAAATTATTCTTCTGGAGATTCCTGTGGGTGAAATAAGTAACGTTGCTCTAACAGGGAGATTGAATGATAAATGGCTGAGACACTGCTGTGCACTTCAACCTCTCTTAAATAACCCCGGTAAGGATGAATACTTAAGAAGGGAGTGGTCTTACTAGCCATATGTAAAAAGCCAGGAGGAGTAAAACTACTAAAAGAGAAGATGCTGATTAACTGGAAGGCAAATGAGGAAGATGGAGAATTTCCTCTTAAGTAGAAGTGGTTGTACAGCATGGCAAATGAGGGTGAGGTGCAGGTGGGAAAATCAGACTCTGCCTGAGAAGCAAGGCAATATGTAAGACAATGAATAGAGGCCTAGGGCTTATATAGAAAGCCAGTTAGATTCATGTTTGCTGGCCTTTCTGTGCACAGAACAGAATATATATATGTACAGCCATGACTGCATAGACTCTGTGTTGATAGAGACAGACAGTATTACTTTCCTGGCCACATGCCCTCCCCAGCCCTCATAGCCTGCATCTCAGTCTGCACTTCTTTGCTGCAAGTGCCTTGGGCCATCTCATACCAGCATCACCTACCACTGCAAAACGCCTTCTCAAGAGTATCTGTTCGAGTCTATCTGAAGTTCATCTATTTACAAAGCTTTACAGTGTGCCCTGAAGGTCAACTGACTCAGACTTCCCTGGAATGGAAATGAGAAAGGAATTTCAGACCGGTGGACCTTCAATGTGGAGGTGCTCGCTGCAGCACCCGGATCATTAAATTGCTGTTTGAGTAGCTCAGGTAATCTTAGTAGCTGATGAAAAATAGGAGAACACAGGCAGTTTGCTCACAACAAGCAGCTAATAGTTAAGCCAGTCTGAGACATATTTTAATTTTTAATTAATTTTTTTTCTTTCTCCAGAATTTAAACCGCACTTGTGCCTCCTGGAAGGAAGGAGAAAAAAAGTAATGGAGACATTCATTTTTTTCATTAATTAGCCATCTGGGACTGAACTCTGAAAAATACTGATATAAAAATACAATTTTTAGCCCTTAAACCAAGCATGGTTTCCTTTGATAATGGAGTACCAGAGTCGCTTTAAAGCTAGAGGAGTTTTTACCACTGATTTAATGGGCTCTTGAATCTGGGTCTCAGTACTACATTTTCCAATGTACCCAGGTATGAGGCAGGTGGTAAGCAGGCAAAATCTCACCTTTCTCCGTGTTTAGATTTCTGACCACTTCAGTAATGTGGTGCTTGGTGAACTTCGGTTGTCAAAAGGTGAGTTTTCAAGTCTAGGCTACATCTACATTCTCCATGCAGTCCCAGGGCTCCTAGCAGACCACTTTGTCACTCCACTGATCTCCCGATGGTTTTGTTTCAGTTCTGCCATCACTTGAAGCCAACATCCATGCAGATGACTGCTATCAGGGACCATTTCAACCAGCTCTTGGGCACCTATCTTAAAATGGGATAAATTGTTCCTGGAACAATCCCTATCTCTCTGTCCTTTGAACTACAGAGAAAACATAGATAAATGTCTAACAGACTTGATTTTAAACAGCTAAAGTTAGCTCAAGTGCATCCATCTTCACTAAATCAGGTAAAGCCCTAAAACTCACAAACGATGCTGGGAAATGAAGGTCACTCCAGAACACATGTTTGTACAGGTGCATGTCCAGTGCTAAATGCTCCTGCATAGGCACCTCTGAAGAGGCCCAGTTAAAAAATGAAGGCTTCTTTCCAGAGACTAGTATCCTAGGTAGTCCCAAACAACTTTTCCTGTCACTATTGTGGAATAATTCCCTAAAACTGGAAGTTAAATAGAAGTAGTATTTCTTGAAAATGTTGAACTTGTTGAATAATATTTTCAGCCTTTTCTTTGGCATGCTTTAAGATGCTCATACTAGGAACTTAGAAACTGGGCAAGGAAATCTGCTTTTGACAATACCTTTTATTGTTCCTAATTAATATTTGTCAAAGACCCTCCAACTGCTCAGACTTTTGAAATGAGGCAGGTTTCCTCGTTATCAGCAGACATTTCACAGCTAATATTTCAACAGCTGAATGCACCCAGCCCTTTTCTGCAGCTCAAGTCTGGGATGTGTTATGTTGAGTTTGAACCTGGAGAGGTACCAACAACAAGCAGATTGTCTTCTTTGTCCTTTCAGTGCTGGTCCTCCTGTACTGGTGCCAAGTGGAGAGCAGGACTACTGCCTCATTCAAACTTAAAGGAGACAAGCTACATCTTGTCTTGATGTGTCAAGAAATGCAGATTAGGACATGATGGGGGATGTTAAAGTGGGGCAGATGGATCTGAAGATGAACGTATTTAAAGAAACTGATCCAGAGAGTGGGCTGGGGCAGCAAGGAGGAGGCTAGAAAGAAATGTAGCTAGCTGGCAAGTGGAGAATATGGGGTGGGGTAGGAGAAGAAAAGTGAGTCTAGTTGCAGAAAAAAGGAGGCACACAGGAACTGGGAGTTATTGGGGCTGAAGTTTTGGAGGGGAAAAAGGACCTGAAACCAGACTAAAGAAGGATGTTATATAGAAAGAAAATTAAGTTGGGAACTGTCTACGTGAGTGGAGTGTGGGAAGACTGAGAGAGGACATAGGAGAGGTCTGATGGGTAAAACTAGAGCTCAAAGTGAAACACATTTTGTTCAAATGTCTACAGAGAGAGTCTGGGAAAATACAAGTGGTGAAGGTGGAAGTAGGGAAAGAGACAGGAGGGGGAAAAGAGCAAAACAGAGACAGGAACAAACTGGAAGTGTTGGGGTGGGCATAAAGGATCACTTGGGAGTGCCACCAATAGGATCTCTGTCTCTTTCAGCAGACTCCTTTCAAAAGCCCCAAGCAGAAGACAAGACTCCTGAATCTCACTATTCATCTGCCACCAGTATCAGTGAAACCTGCTGGCCAAGGGTTGCTTCCCCAGCAGTACTGTTTTTCAGAGACCTATTTTGTTTGTAGGTTACTCCCTTGCTGCAGAGCTCAGTGAGATTACCGATTCTGGTGGTGTGCAGCAGGGCAGAGGAGATATGCTGTAGGTCAGAAATGGGATTTCTGATTTTTAATGTGCTTTGTTACAAACCTCAGAAATTATACAACACACATACAAACTGATCTAAAAAGTGAAAATTGCACTATTAGCACTTGAACATTAGGAAATATTGGATGTAAGTCATCTTCCTGAAGTCATCTGTTTTACTCACTGAACATCTTATTTTTGCTCTAAATGATTCAGGGACTCTATTAGAAATAATGACCTTTGCAGCTGATGTCTCCCCAGCACATTGTCTGTCCTGAGTGCTGAATAAAGGAAGGGTCCAGTAGAAAAAAAAATCAACATAAGAACATGTTACATAGGGCTGTATCATATGCAAGTGCAGGCATGCTTTAAATCAAAAACAGAAAATATGTTCTAAAATGAAGGAAGGCTCTCAATATCTTTCTCAAGGAAAGAGTGATTCAGTCCTGCAGATTGATTTTTCTTCCCTAAATATTTATAAAGGTCTGTGAATGACTCCTCTTCTGGCCTTCCCCACCGTGTAGATATATGTTGAACTTCAAAAAACCCTAACCCAAACACAACAAAATAACAGAAAAGAGTAACTGGAAGGTTTTGCTGACTTATTTGCACATCCCCATATAACAAAATGTGAGAATTTCAAGTTCTTCCTAATTTAGCATTCATGTGCCTTATTTCTTCATCGGAAACAACGCACACATCACAGGATTCTGCATTTTTTTTTTTTTTTGACATTAGCTAGTAATTTACTCGTGAGAATCATCACACTATAGACACTGTGATTGTTCACATGAGCGTTGCTTAGCAAAAGGAGGGCAGAGTTGGACGCTCCTGGGGTCCCGCTCTATGCAGTTATAGAATCAGTGAAACATGTGATGAATATATGGGAGTGGGAGTGGAGAAAGCAAAATGAGTCTGTGACTTGAAAAAAGAGCATGTTTGATTATCTTAGGTCTCCTGTGTATCTTCTCTCCATATCTGCAGAAGAGAGAATATTCTCTGGCAGCTATCATTTATTATTTATTTTTTATGCTTTAATTATTTGTGGAAATCCTTGGCTTCTGCTTGTTCAGCCAGCTCCTCTGACAGTAAAGTTTACACATTAAGATGTGGGAGGTGAAGCTCTGGTTCAGTGGAAGAAAGGAAAGAGGGAAGAAATATTGCTTTGACTACTGGTGATGTAATATTGACCATCTGCAATTTTTATGCTTTAATCTGCTCCTATATGTTTTTCAAACAAAAACCTACACAGATGATGACTGATTTCTTATCTGGCTATTTCCATTACTTTCTGAGTTGTTTTATTTGGGCATTCATGCTACTGATATAACCTCTTCATGTTTAAATTTAAGGTTTGGGTTACAGCCAAAGTATTTGACATCTCATCCAAACTGCATTCATTCTTTTCTTAAACTTTGTATTTCCCATTCCTTCCATTCCCTTCTCAACTCTACATTTCTCTGCTGCTTCTTTCCTGCTCTCCTGCCAGACAGCTTTTTTTTTAGAGTATCATTGGAGTTTTCTTGGATACTCCTACTTTTTCCACCTGGCAATTCTGTCTGGGTGGAGTTTAGAGATTTTGGACAACTGTCAGGGATTTCTGGACATCTGGCAATCCATTTGAAACTGGATGGGAAACTTTATATGTGTCTCTGCCCATGTGCAGATGATACCTCCAGCACATGTAGAGGTGACTGCACTGATCCCAGGAGGGCTGGCCTGCAGAGTATGTGCTACACAGGTGGTCTTGAGACGGGTCATAATTCCAGCCTGTTTGAGAAGATCAGCGTCACGGCAAGTCTGCTGGGTGGCGAAAGTGTACAGGTGCCGCTGTGTCTCGGCCCACAGGGCTGATTTCATGTATATGTGCAGTGCTGCCTGTCCCAAACTCAAAAGGGTGTTGTACAGACAACCTGATTTCTTCTTTTCATTCAGCTTCTGGGCTTCTCTCTCCTTTACTCTGTTCCCCCACCACTTTCTGCCTGGGGCAGTAGAAATTTGGGGTTTCATGTCTCTTTCTGATACTCTTGGAACAAAGCAAAATTAATATGTCGGGAAGCAGGTGAGAGCTCAGGGACTTCTGTCACAGCTCTTCAAACGTGGGGGGATGTGCGGTGTTGAGTGATATTTGGATTAATTCTCTGCCTTGATTCCTCTCAGAATTAGTTTGTCTCATATGATAATCATTATTAGTAATAACTGCTAGGTCTTGGTGCCAGAAAGATTTTAGGTGATATTGAAACCAACTGAACATTAAATACCTACAAGAAACACAGGCTCTCAGCTTTAGTGCTCATGATCCCCCTGTCTCCAAGGGGTTTACAAATGAGGTAAGCTTTCTTATTCACAAATTGGAGGCTGGGAAAGAGGGGCAGTACAGATGAAATTCTTTCAGAAGTATCACCTAGCTGGACAAAGTCTCCATAATCCTGCCTGAAGTGCCATATATTCGATCACGCTCTTACTGTTTCTCATGCTTCCTCTGTTCCAAAATCTCCCTTCTGCAGGAGAGCCCTTTATCCTTGCATGTCAGAAATCTGCTGATAGTTCCCTGGCGGTTCCTCTTCCACAGCTAAACCTTAAAATCAGAGCTGCTTCATAAAAATGAGGAACAACAGAAGGAAAAATAGAGCATCTCTTTAGGAATCCTGGGTAGAACACACAAGCCAGAATTCTGGGAAAGCAACCTTTGTGTTTTGATATGATACAGTTGATGCATAAAAACTCAAACCAAATGACTTAAATAAATTTCATGGACACTGCCAGGAATTGTTCTAGATACAGTAATGGTACATGGAAAATCAATATTTATTATCATTTAAACTGAAAAATTAAAAAGATTTGCCATAAAATGCAAGTGCTTTGCAACATTTTGCATGTTCAGAGCATGCCCTCTAGGGTGCTATTAATATACTTTGTCAAGTGAATGATGCATTGTTTATGCAATTACAGAGATGTAGCCAAATTTTTTCTCTCTCCTTCATTCCTTCCCCTCAAGTGGCAGCAGCAGGTAGTTGGGGCTGACGGATCATTTTTAGGCCTCTGTGGTAATGAATATATATTTTCAGAAGTAATCTACTAATTGATTATGCAGACCATCTCCCAGCTGTGTCTTAGTGCCTAAGTGCAGGGAAACCCAAACTCTCAGGTCTGGAAAGGGTAATGCAATAAAAACCTGTTATCATGCAGTAATTGAGGTCCGAGGTTTACAGCAGCATCATAAACATGATGCATTCAAATGCAAAAGGCCAGAGTGACTCTGGCTTGGGCAGGAGTATCAGAAGTTTGTTAGTACTCTGTGGCCTGGTGCACTTGCTCATTCAATGTATATTGAATTTGGAAAGGCTTAAATGCTGCTTTTAAATAACTTTTCACAGTTTCTTTTCCTTCAGTGGACACATTTACTGCTGTAACTTCCTGGATTTCACGTGATACTTGCTTTCTGTGAAGCATGGCAATTTTTTTCATGAACTTTCAACTTTCTTTTTCACTTGAAAGTCAAGAACTAAAACTGGATCAGGCACAATGTAGGACCACTTACACACATGACGCTTCAGCCAGATTTTCCATATTTCCCTTTAAATAATAAAGGTCTAGATTCAGACATTTTGTTTATGATCTAGTGACTGATAGAAATGCTCTTAAGGTGTCTTGCAGTAGTGTTGATGAGAAGCTAACCTTGTTTTTCCCCTTGTTTTTTGTAAGTGTTGGGAACTAGCTTCGTTATCATTCACAGGAATGCATAAAAGGGCAGTGAAAACTTTCCAAAGACTCAAACATGCAAGACTTTATGTTAATAGCACAAGAAACAATCCTGAAGAATTTCAGATTGACTCTGGTATTATCATGGGTTAACTGGGCAAAACGCCATAACACCTGGGTACTTCAAAAAGCATACTGATAAAACTCACAATATAGCAATTTTTCTGTGATAAACTCAGGGATATTAGCTTGATGCCTTCTGGTGTTCCAAGATAAAACTGAGCAATTACACAGGAGAGATTTTTCAAACCTTTTTAAGCCAAACTACAAACAAGACTCACTATTTTTCATATATTGTAGTTAATTCGGCAGATTTGTAGCGAATAATAGATTTATGACAAACAAGTAAAAATCTGGCTCTAATTAGTTCTGCTGAAGATGTTGCAAAGCAGAGATCTCTCTTTCTGACTTTTTCCCAGGAAGAGTTTATGGTTTAATTTTTGAATAATTTAATTGGTTCAGAATCTGATTACAGTTATAAAAATTTGAATAACTAATTGCCCATGGACTTTCAAGAGTTACTTTTGAGTTGCTATAGCATGGAGGAAGAAAATAAATCAGATCCATGTTTTAACTTTACCCAGTATTGTGTTCTGCTATGAAAGAAGCCAGGAAGTTGCTACATTTCTTTAAGTTTCTGTTCAGTGAATTGAATGCAGTAAAGATACATACCACACCCCCTCCCCGAAGATAGTATTTTGATTTGTACAAAAAGTGGTGCTTGTATCAGCTGAAAAGTGTTTAAAGGATTATACAGCGTCATCTATCTAGCTAAGGGATACACGTGAACTGGTGTGAACAGGATGAGAATTGCCAAAGGAGATGATACCAATTTCCATAACAGTAGCTCTTAAAATTATCCTCAATAATACCTTTAGACAGAGTCTCTCTGCTGTTCATAGTACACCTTACATTTTTTGTATTTATGCCCACCTGTAGTCTTTTAAGTCTCATATCTTGAAACTCACTTTATCCAGATGGTGGTATGATTTGCAGCAAGAGCAAGAAAGAATAAAAATTCATAAAACATGAGAACTAGTGGATAAATGCCTACAAATGGCAAACATTCAGGGAGCTTCTGAGAAACTGAGCCTGTGTCTGCACCTGAATGGGAAGCCAAGAGTGGGAGCTCTAAGACTCTGGCTACTTAGTCCCTTTAATAAAATAAAATAAAAATCTTATAGGACTTAATGAGTAGCTTGCTTTTCAGCCTTTAAAAACTTTTTACTTTTCTGTTTTTCTTTATGCAGTGGGATCTAGCTATTTTCTTCAATCCTAAATCTTTTGAAATTATTTTTTACTCTTCTTAAAAGTTTCTTTCTTTAAAGGGAAGATACCACAGGGAAAATTGTATGCCTTCTGCTGAAAGTCTCATAGCAGATGATTAATATCGAGTACTTTGATAGGGAACCTGAAACTTCAAAACACAGGAGTTCAAGCATTTTGCTGCTAGCAGTTTGGTCTGCTCTGAAACCAGTGCCCAAGACCAGCTGAAAGAGTACTCATCATCAGGATATACTGTAGACTGCCTAGTGCTTTAGTTCTGAGTAAAGAAAGGGGAAACTAAGGCATGTAGGCACACAGGGGAGAGAGCTTTAGAAGTAGCAAGACTACAATATTGCGCATGGAAGATGAGGGGAAGGGGGTGTCCTCCCCCAATCCTCGCTCACTTCTTTATTCTCCCTCCCTCTGTCTGGTATCTCATAGAGAATAATATAGAGAAAAGACAACCTTCATTTCAAAGATGGGACAAAATGAAGCACTGGATCTGGATTGAATGGGTTTTGTTTCTGTCCCAATAAATCTAAGCAGTGTGTTCAGTTGGAGTCAGTGCAGCCTTTTGTTTAAAGTAAGGTCTGTCTACTACATGCATGGCAAAACTACCATGGCTAGAGGCAATAGGTGGAGAAAAATAAAAGAGAATAAAAGGAAGAGATGAAATAGAATCTAAAGCACAAGGAGAGACTTCTCTGGGTGGTCAGTGTGACCATTCTGATCATTAATGGTGTGATTTGCTTTCTTTGATATCTATGTGCATATTCGACATAAAGCACTGGTTATTTTCCAGATATTTGATAGTCTTCAGCTCACATCCACACCACAATAATGTATTGTTCATATTTTGACTAATGCTTTGACTTACAGAGAATCATCTCCTATTTAATGTCCAGGAAAACTTGAAACTTTTTCCAGTTTTATACCTTATGTAAAGGATGGTATACAGATAAATGCAGGCAACTGCTGTTTAATATTGCTGGTACAGCCTTCTGTGGGGTCCTGAACACTTAAACCCTACAATGATTCTACAAGTTAGTAACACAGGGGCAAGGGGCAGGAGAGAAAACAATGATGTGACGGTTGAGATCAATACAAACCAAATGTCTTATCACCATTTTCAACTGGGCAGTTGCCAGTATTTGCTGAGATTTTAGCAAGGTTAGCAATCATACTGCTTATGCACAAGACCTATTGCTATCTCAGTCTTTGTACATGCCGTTTGTTACTAGAAAACAGGCAGGCAGGAGGGAGGCTGGTTTCTGAAAAGCGTGCTTGTTATCTTCACTTTGAACCAAAGTTTCTAGAACTATAGTTTCTAGAGCTTTCCCTTGTACACAGGAGAGTTAAATAACTATTAACTGTGTGTGCATGTTGATATAGTGTGACTTTTTTATAGGTAACATTTGTGTCATGACAGATTGTCTATTTAAGAATTATTATCAAAGGGGTGTGGGGGGAGGACATGAAAAGCATGTTTTATTTAACTAGCTCTTGAACTTATGAGCTACTCAGAATCCTCACCCTTACATTAACTTCAGTTTGAATTAAGTGTGTTGAGGTCCTTCATGAAAGGATGTGAAAGGGAGAAAAAAAATAAACAAACAAAAAATGGCCTTTGAACTGCTAGCAATACCTTATTTATTTTCTTTTCCTTAGCAAGGCATGAAGAGCACAATTTGCTGTTTTCCTGCATCAGACTGGCCTCTGAGATCAGCCTGCTGTTTTGTAATACTGGACTCTATCCAGCACAATGGAAACAGGGAGTATATTTCTGTTTTGTTTTGTTTTGTTTTGTTCTGTTTTTCTGTTTGGATGCAATTGCTAGTGTCTTTTATTAGACTTAATTCTATTACACATTCACAGCTCTGGCTCTAGACCTAATTACCACTTCTGGAAAACTACTACCTCACTTACTGCACATCATGCTGTTCAGACCCTTGTGATTCCCTGTTCATTTAAAATTTCTAAATATTTCCGTTTCTGACTAATCCAGATCACAATAAAATAGTAGTAAACCTTTCTCCTGCCCTTAAACTCATACACAGTTAAGAGCAGCCTCTAAACTGTTCCTGTGAACAAGCAACAACATTTGTTGGCCAGATCTACAGTTGTTCCTTGAAGTGCTACTCTGGTCTGTGCATCAGAGGTTTTACTACACAAACTATTCAATTTAGATGAGCTAAAGAGAGTTAAATGATTGTGCCATGCTGTAGCAAAAATTTGCAGACTATGAAATTATCTAGAGAAGAACAAATTGCTTTAGAAGAGTAGGAATTTTCCCAAACACGTCCCCAGGTCTAGCACTAATTTGGAAACAACCTGGGTTTAAACTCTGAAATTAAATGGTAAAATTTGACATCAGGTAAGAAGTTATTTTAGCCACAGCCACCATGAAGAGCAGAGGTAGAATGTGGAGTAGGAAGAGAAACATCAATAAAGATGGGTGGCTTTGGAGAAGGAGAAAGGAATAGTTCTGTTCACTACAAATGCTGCTTCATCAGTGCCAGAATTACTCACTAACTTGGCAAACAGTTTTTGTTGAAAAAGTTCAGTCATGTTGACATCTTTTTTTTTCAGTACTTCTGAAGTGTTATTAGAGAACGTGATTGTAAGACAAGTCCATAAAGCCTGAAGAGACCCTGATGTGTTTTGCAGAATGGCAGTTTTCATCATACCATCTTACCCCTAAGGAGATTCACCTTTGAAGGTCATCTCTGGGGTGCAGGGTTACTCTTTTTCTTAGGCCCCCAAACTGTATAATTATTTATCTATTATGTAGTTGCTTCAGCCATCTTGTAAGCCAGTTTTATAATTAGCCATTGGTGCATTTGAGGAGGCCACACATGTTCCTACTTCTTGTTTGGAGCGCAGAAAGTTTTAAGACCCTTCAGTTTAGTGGCTTCAGTAGCCATCTTAACCACTGGGTGAAAGATTACAAAGGGTAATTCATCCCAGGCAATTTTTAAATAGCTAAATTTAGGGATGGTGTTCAGCCATTGACATTAGGTGTTTCTGTTTTAGGTACAGACACATGTACTGAGCTCCCATGAGGTGCCCAGTCTCCCATTATAGACAGTGGAGATCACTCCAGTGCAGTCAGTAGAACCTGGAGCTGCATTTCATCTCATCCAAGTTTCTGGCTGGTTGTCTGAACAACTCTCTAGGACTTCTTGGTGGTAACTGTGGACCATAATGTGACCTTAGACCCCTAGGGATTGATAGGTGAGGGAAAATGTAACCTTATTCTCTAGTGAAATCCACCTTTATTCACCTTCACAACTAGGAGTCTGTTATGGATGTACAAGTTTCTTTCTCCAGTTCATTAATTAAAATATTAGCAGAGCAGCTTACAGCAAGACTTGCAGTCTGACATTTATTTAAAAAAAAAAAAAAAAAAAAAATTTTTGTACCTGTGTTGCTTACCTGAGAATGAACCTGAAGGACCTAGTCAAAGCATTTGTGCTTATAGCTTTTTTTACCGATAGAAAATTTTCTCTTTGCCTATGTATGAAATAGACAGTGTATTTAAAACATCTCCTCTTCTTGCCTTTTTTATGTCAAGTCAAAGATTTCTGTGAGAATGTACTTTTTTCAACCAGCTCTGGTACTGACATTCCAGTGCAGTGTATTCATAGCCACCTCATGCTGATGTCAGATGTGGATGTTTATGCTGGAGTGGCTAAATCCACATACTTATTAGGAAAAAAACCCCAAACAAATCAATCAAAAAACCCCCAAAACCCTCTAGACTTATTTGTGCAACTTGGCTATATTTTCATCAGTAAAACTCTTCAGGGTAGTGTAGACAAGTCCTGCATTTGTATACCAAAGAAGTCTATCTAGGAAGTGATTCTCTATTGCCTTGCACTCACCTCAGAGTTCATTTTAAGGAACTCTATTTTCCATTCCTGTGTCAGACACACATGAAAGAGCAGACACAGTCAATGATGTTTTCAGTCTATTCCACCCCAACATCAAACATCTCTGTCATAGTGACACTAGGATCATAGTTGAGTACTCATTAAAAAATAGAAAATCAACTTAACATTGTGTTACTCCAATACAGATTACAGAGCCTTTGGTTGTTAAGTTTCTTGTAAATGCTAATCAACCCTAGCCTTTTTAGTTCTTCATCCTGGACATTTTGTAGCTGTGTGCCTGTATATAGCTCCTGCGCTTTGGGCTGAAGTAGGAGTAGCAACATTTTTATGGGTCTGTTGTTAAAACTCTAACATTATGAGATTCATCAAACTAAGTAACACTGCTAATCCTTTAAGAGTCTCTTCTTACCCAATGAATGATTTATAACAAAAGCATAGTCTTCTTTATTAAAAGGTTCTCATGCTCTAGAGGCTCTCATGCTCAAACAGATAAGAGCTGCCACTGTTGCATTAGAAGAAATATGCTTTTCACTGGGACAAAAGCAACTAGAGAAAATACATCAGTCATTTGCTTTCCATGATTTTCTTTCTTTTATCTTCTCTAAAGATTAGTTTGCACAAAACTATGTTTATAGTTTTACCAGTAAAGTTTTTGAATTTGAAAAATACATAATTGCTTTACTGTGCAACTCAGCCCAGCTGTAATTTCTGTCGTATTAGTATTTTCATTCGTTTTGGAAAATATTAAGGTTATGTTAAATTATAAAACATAGTGGGGAACATTTTCAAGACTGTCTGATGACCTGATCTTTTAACTTCCAGCCAAAATCTTATGCATGTCTGTACTTCCAAATATTCTCAGGAATGAAACCTCAGACATTTCTGACTGCAAATTGAATGGGTTATATGTTGCAAAATTCAAACTATGGGCACAGAGTCGTGGGTTTTTTTGACAGGGGAAACAAGATGGTGATAAATAATTGTATGCAGAAATGTTCCGTACATGAAACTCATGGGGAAAAAAATCTGGAGACACATTCATTTTAAGAAATTAATGTATGACAGTGTATGACTTCACATATATTCATTTTAATATAATCTAAACCATAAATATTCCTACAAAAATTCTGAATTTATGGAAGGAAATTTTCCTCAGTTTGTTCTCACGAAAGGAGACCCCTAAACTGTTTGTGAAGAGAGTCTATCGGTTGCTATCGGTTGCTATCAGTTGCTAACAGTCTATCAGCTGCCGAGCCCACTGACTTCCTATGCTGCAACACAGCTAACTACAACCAGCTGCTAAATATGGTCTCAACTCAGCAAAGTACTTTGGCATGTGCTAAGCTTTGTCAGGGCAAGTATGCAGATTAAAGTCACTGGGGCTTTCCATATACCTGGAGTGAAGTTCATGCTTAAGTGTTGAGGTGGATTGAGCCTTTCACATACATTCCCTCTTACGCACCTGTAGGTATTGCTGATATACCCCTTAACTTGCCAGTGGGAAACATAAACAGTTAGTTCCTGCACAAAAAACCAAATTAATGGAACAGAGGAAATTCTTAGAAATCTGTTAACAAATGATGAGGATGTCTGTGTAGTTTTCTAGGAAATAAAAAACTGTATTGTTAAGTCATTTATTTATGAACTTTTAAGTATGCAGTCATAATGCACGCTCATAAAATAGTTTCTTCATGATGATGGATGGATTCATCAGCAGTCTTCCAAGCTGCATAGTACATTTATACATGGATTTGTGCTGGCTGTTATTATGTAGTGAAATCTATACAGTAAATAATAATTGGAATGCCATGCACTAGGTACAATTCAGAAGTACTTCCCACTATCATTGCATATCCCATATGAGCACAAAGATTGTCATGTTGCAGGAAGACCACTGACAGTTATCAGATGCTTGCTCTGTGAAATATGTAGGTCTGTGCATCTCTAAATGGAGTCTATATTATAGTGCTTAGGTAGTATTCAGCCTGCTATTCCTTCTTGTTAAGTGAAGAAGTGTCACAGCATAACTGGGGGAAATTCCAGTTTTAAAAATGCTGGGTCTTTTTTAGCTAATAATAATGCAAATTGTCAAGAGCACACTGCCTCCTTGCAGCCACCTTTCCCACCTTGTGTTCCAATACTGATTACGAGACCAGGATGCAGGTGGGGGAGGAAGTTCATCCTCAGCCTAACTCAGTTATTCTCCCTCTGTTGAGACTGCAATGAGACTGTTTTATTTATTTCTCATTATGTTCTATCATACCTGTCAAGTGGCTGTCACAGAAATCCATGAGACATTTGCTAGTGGAGTCCTCCCTCTCCAGGGATGCAGGCTTGAGGGCAGAAAGAAAAAGACCTGGGAAGCAATGGGCCTCAAAGGATTTAAAGCAGAATTAAAGAGTGAGGAGCTTGGAAGGGAGAAGACTTTCCCGAGAAGAGAATAGCAACTCAGAAAAATAGAGAAGCAATGCACAAGTGGGCTTATGAAACAAAAGGATAATAAACATCCAGTACTGAGTCCTCATGTTTTATTTATCTTTGATTTCTCTCCTGTTCATTCAATACTGCTCAAACTTTGAAATGTACAAGTCCAGCCTCCATCTCATAGGTATCGTGATAATGACAGTTAAGTGCAACATAGAGGTACATGAATGAGACAAGGAGTGCATATTGACAGATGTCACACATACAATTTATAGGAGGAATTTTTGTGGGAGATAACTCTTTTGGAAAAACCTACCCAGTGTTCATCATTAATGCTCTGGGTGCCTTGCATCAGGATGCACGCAGGTTTTATGTATTTTACTTCTCTTCTAGGTGCTTTGATAAAAGTGGGAGTTCATACAGCATACAAATGTAATTCCAAAATGGGCATCTCTTTTCTCTGTGACTGACAGTACAATTGGGAGCCATTTACTGCACAAAGGAAAAGTGTGAGGAGTTATTTTTCTGGCTAAGCTCACAGCATCATTATTATGTGCAGTGGTGTTTATACGCAAGACCCAAAGTGTCAAAGTGCACAGAAACATACTTGAAGTGCTGCTCCTCAGAATCTGCAGTAATCATATTCTCTGAAAGTCAGAGATTAAGGGAGTCATCTGAACAATCAGCAGTGCATCTGTCTCACATATTATATACAGTTTGAAGTATCCCTCAATTTTTTTTCTATAAAGCTAACATCAGTGTTTACCTATAAACAGACACAGAAGTCATCGCTGACTATACTCTGCTTTGTATACAATGCTATTATATAAAGAGCTCAAGCAGCATGTCTGCCTGCTTAGATGTGTGTGTTCTCCTACTCCAGCTGCCAACAACCTAAATTATTCAGCAAGCCCTGATCATGCCAAGTTTTTAGTCAACAATGGAGATCCTGCCAAAGAGCTAATAATGTTTAAAAAAAAAAAAAGCAATGTTTGTGACAATTAACAGAGCCTGCAGCTTGCAAAGAGAGTTGGACTCATTTGTAAAGGAAAATTTAAATGATATGCTTCATTATAAATGGTCCCATGCAACACATTGCTAATCAACCAGAGCAGCTTTTTTTTTTCTCCTCCTTTCCTATCAGATAAACCAAACAGCAGCATGAGCCAAAGTTCTTGGCCACTGCTTGCTATAGCTATAAATGTGGTGTGGTTATCTATCAGTATCATAATCGACTCAGATCAAACTGAATAATTAGCACTAAAGTGGATGAATAGAGCCCCAGCCTCTTATCTTCTCTATTAATAATAAGTATAACTTCACAGCCAAATCAAGAGGTATGTTATTGTACCCCCGAGAGCCTGTTTGGGTAAAACCCCATGTGACCTCACCACCATAAGCAGTGCAGATGGGACAGCGTGTGCCTGCAATGATGAGCTGCCAGCTGCCAGCGCCCCCCCAACTCCACAGCTCAAAGTGGGAGTGAGAGAGAAGATAAACAAACCATGCACAAACATGAGAGCCATTTGTCGGGACTCCATCCTCCCCCCATATTTCTTACGCATACCACCTCAATTAATAACAATTGCTTTTCATACGACAGAGATCTGCAGACAAGCAGTTAAGAATTAAGGTGGTTTTCACCCAAAATCACTATGAAATTTAAGTTATGTTTTATAGCGGTACTGTGATGACTACAAATTGCTAAAATCTTAGGAATAACTTTCAGACACTCTCTTCTCATATTTAAACCCTGGTACATGCTGCTAATTATTGTGCAGTGTCCAATGCAATAATTATCATTATGTTTTGTGCTGAATTAAAATATTACCCTAATTTTAGGATCTCTAAGAGTTTTAAGCCACGTTCATCTAATTAGTGTCAATTCAATTTTGCTTATTTTAATAATTAGAGAAGTTAACCTGAAGGTTTTCAAGTTTTGCAAGAGAATTGAGTGCTTTTACTCACTGTTTGGGAAATGCTTACTGCAATTCATCTGCAGTTTACTACTCACATTCACTTTGGGTTTTTTTGAAAAAAGTACCTGCAAAATGCATTGCTATAAACAGCCTGATTATTCAGCTCACATCAATCACAGAAGCAGAGTTTTATTTTTCTGAGATAGATGAATTCTTTTTGAAATAGTCTTTCTCTATGGTTTGTACCTGAACTGGGCTGACCCTAAACCAGGCAATTTCTGATTGGGTTTGCTTTTGTGTTTTCCAGAGACTCAAGCCGTGCTTTCCCTTGTGATGTTCTCCTATGAGTCTTAAGTTATGAAAAGACATTTGGTTGCCCCGTTAGTAGAAGTGGCTGAGATAGGGAAGTGAAGAAGGAAGGATTACATGTCTTCCCACTGTGGAAAAGCTGGTGGTGGACCTAGCAGTGCTGTCTGGTGAAGGAAAAAGCCTTTTTACTTTTTATTAGAAGCAGATGAAGGCTGTGTGTTGTTGGGATCTGGAACAGAGCAGGAGGAGGAGGAGAGAAGTCTGGGTTCATAAGAAAGTATCAGCCTTAGTCTGCTACTATGTATAGTGGGATTAAATGTGGTTTAGTGTTTTGGGGGTTTTTTGTTGGTTTGTTTGGTTTTGTTTTTTGTTGTGGCGGGGTTTTTTTGTTAGCTATTAAACACTTAGTAATGCAATTAATTTTCACTAATAATTTATTATTAGAAAAACCCCCCACAAAACCGAATGCCAAACTCACTATAAGGGACACCGATACCTGTATTTAACCATGGCAAATGGACTACACACAGTGCCTCATAATCTCAGACATTTACCTATGTAGCACCAAAGGAGCCAACCACAGCATCTTCAGATGAGTAATTCCTAATGGGAACACTTCTAGGCTGCAGTAAGGCCACATTTGGTGGCAAATAGCTGGAAGAGTTACTAAATACAAGTCCTTAACAAACTGTCCGCATTCAGCTCTTTCCTGATTCAACCTCAGATAAGTTAATGGAAACCTCCACTGGCTTCAGGGAATGTCAGACCAAGCCAGGTTTATATCTGAGCAAAATGCTAATATGATATTTTTATATCAAAAGGGCTTTACTACAAAATGGTATTTCTACAAGGACACATGGAAAATTGTTATCACTCCCAATTGGTGCAGCCAGCTTTCCAAGGATGAGTTGTTACAAGAGCATCAGGAATACTAAGTACTCAGTTTTAAAATTAAATGTTTGACATACTTTTCATGTGTGCAAAAAGGTGTCTGTCACTGACACCAATGGCTTCCATTAAATATTTATTTTCTTAGGAAAAGCAGAGAGGACTGAAGTGTGAAGCTAAGGACTTGTGGTGGAAGGCTGAGCTTTGAACCATGACACTCCACCTCTCACGGCTGACAGCAGGATTAAGCTAAAATGATCCTTTTTTCAGTTTGGTGGTTTTTTGCACTGCGTTCTTTTGTGCCCTTATAATCCAAAATCAAACGCTTAGTAAAGGAAATCAAATTGGGATTTACATGTACTTCATCCAGATTTGTTCAGATCTCATTCGTTGTATTTAGAATGAGAAAAATTCTGCTATTTCACTTAATTCAGTCAATCACATCTCTGAAGAGTGGAACCTTGAATGCATCTGAGTGATGACCTGAGCCCTGTATCAGTAAAACTCTCCACCTCTTGTCATCCCTAAGATAACAGGCCGAGATTCACCACTTCTCCTGTTTTATTCTTTACTGTTCAGCTTACTTCTTTCTGAACATCCATCTGGCATTATTGTGCTTGCTTAGCAAAATTCAGGACAAATAAAAAAAGGAAGATAATTTCTTCAAATTCTAAAGTAGCTGTTAAGCTACATCTGCCCATTCAATTCAACCACCAGCAAAGACTCTGCCTCTGCCAGACATGCAGCTGTACTTGCAGCCGTGATTCAAGTCTGGAAATGAATTTCCAGACTCACTAAAAATCTGCTGGAGAGACATGCAATGAGTAATATTTTCTGTTTTGTGTATGTATGGATTTAATATAGACATAAATTTGGCAAAAGAACTTGCTCCACTTTTCCAGCATCCTATCCCTGTAGACTAAGTGTTAAAATACATATGTATACACTCACAGACACACACTTTTATACATACTGGGACACATATATGGCCATATATGCACATGCAATCCCTCCTATTCAATCGGACAGTTACTAATACCAATTCTCTGTTAAAAAAACAGGAGAAGGGAAAATGATCAATTTTTTATAGTGTGTTACCTGCAACTGCAGACATGAGTTTGGTAATCGTGCTTTTGTTGCACACAGACTGTAAAATATTTATGGAGACAATGCGATTTGGGTCAAGGCATTAAATAAAGTAAAAGTTACGTTATTCAATATGTGATGAACAGTATCCATATTAAAAACCAGAGGGAAAAGTGTTCAAATGAAAAAATATGCTTAAAACAAATTCATCTGTTCAATGTTCATAAATGTTTTAAGAAATGCAGACAAACAAGTCTTGAAATCCATATTTACTGTACACAACTGAAAAACTAATAGTATTTATTTAATCCGGAGGGAAAAGTGACTAAAAATTTAGTATTTAATGATCAACAAAAAAATATTTGTCCTTGGAAATTACCATAGTATTTATTGTCAGGCAAGTCACAATAGGGTTATAGCTCTTCTCCTGATAAATTAATAAAGCTGTTAGGTCAACTTTGATCTAGAGAGAAAATATTTCCTCCAAGTCTGAGAAAATTTCTTAAGCTTCAATTCCACAGTATTTCTGTGTTAAGATATGTGGAGAATGTAAAGTGAATTTGCTTGGCTATGGGACTTCTGCTTCATAAATAATAAAGATTACAGAAAGACCTGATCCCGTAAAAACTTAAGAACAGGCTTGACTTTACTCATGTATGAGGTCACACTTGCATTTGAAGTTGAGACTTTGTAAAAGAAAAGAAACTTAAACGTCCAAAGATATTAAACACTGCTGACCTGTAGGCCTTTAGTCCACATGAAATATATGTAAAATACAGTATACATGAATAATAAATCAGACATGTACAAACTGTGCAATTCTTGCTTAATTGAGACAGAAAATAAGGCATTGTTTGGCTTTCTGACATAACTGACATCAGAGGGAATCTGCCCATGCTTTAAGACCTCACCAGTTCTGGGAATTCCTACCTATATTTTTTATCTTTCACCATGTACACCTTAGTATTCAGTGTTTTACTCTTCAGCTTGGCTTATCTTTTCGGTCTGTCACCTTCTATTTCTGAAGCTGAATTTCATTGTCCCTTATAGAACCGGCACATAAAACTCCTCGAACCTGCTCATTTTTTTCATTTCCCTTTTCAAAACTTAACACCACAGTGTTTAAAATGTCAGCTGGCTAATTATGGCAGAGAAATTAGTCGCCAAGGCTAGAAGGCACTTTGAAGGCTCCAAAGATCTGTTGGGCCATTGTAATAATGGTGCTTATACCCTCCAGGTCTGATATCATGGGTGTGTACTAAAGTAAAATTAGAGCTGCCATTTTTTACCTCACATTTGCAATGACCTGACAGCATAGACAGAGTCAGGTACCATGGCTTGCAGAATCTGATAAATCACTAAGATGCTCATGGTATGTCTGAAGCAGTTAGTTCTTTTATTTGTTTTAATCTGCTAAGAATTAAAGGCAAAAGAATCTTGTCTTTTGTGACTTAAACACTGTCAAGAGGATCTCAACATTAATTGGAACTTTAATAACTAAACACAACAATTTATGCAATTTGAATCCTGTTTCTGTTTGTTTATACTTTGAGTGAATTTGTTCAGGATATTTTGCACTGTTTATGCCGCCTTCTCTGTCCTTTCTTAACACACCTGCCACACTGCTGCTTAAATACAAGCAAAAATGCAACTGAACCCTCACATTGAAATAAATAGATATGTGTTACAGAAGGAAGTAACGTATCAGAAAGCAATTTTGTTTGGGTCTTATGTAAAACAATTCAATAGCAGCAAGCTCAATTCCCATTCCTCCAGAGAGCGTGTTACAGGCAGAATTTTCTTGTGGGAGGTCTGTTCTTTTCCACTATCACAAAAATCTCTTTGGTGGCATTCAACCCTGGCTAAAGGAATGGAGCAGGTCTCAGTGAACCTTTTCCAGATATCTGAATACAGGCAATTTGAGCTAGAAAGAGACATACCGCTCTAAAGAACCATCAGCACTGCGTGATAAAATGCGCAAAGCAATATTTGGTTTAGACGTCATTTGTATAGCTTATGATTTTATTTTTTTCTTTTATCCAAATTCTTTCTGGACTAATGCTGTGAAAACAGTGTCTCAGTATCTTCAGAATCTGTCAGCTCCTTTTGATTGATTCCGAGTTACTATAAAATACAATTGTACTGTCACATTTATTTCCATAACAAATTGTGATGTCATGAGAAAGGGAGAATTCGAAAAAGTGTATAATAAAATAAGCTAAGTACATGTTAGTTTTTAATTTTTCTAAGTTTTTAAACTATATATACACTACTATAAACTAAAACTATAGCAGTAGATAAAATCCCCACAGAAAAAGGCTGGCTATACAAGAATATCTTGTAACAAACTTACAGAGGAGGAAACACACAGAAAGTAAAAATGTCTGGGTAAGAGTGTCTCTGAGGTATTCTTGAGGCACAGACTACTGTCTAAATGCAAGATGGGCAGCAGGAACGAGCTGTTTGTGGGCAGAGAAGAAAGCTGTTTTCTTCTTTTCCCTTTCTTGTTACAGACTGGCCTTTGTGACTCAAAGTTCAGGAGGGTTGCCTCCCTCCTGTGTTACAGGCACAAACCATGACATCACTCACTTGGATCATAGCAGAACGTTGTCTTTTGCTTTCTTGCATTCTGCTTGCACTTTCTGATTGTCACAGACCTAGCAGCAAAGTACTCCATTTTATATGTTTAGCTTAAAATTCCTGGAAAAGCGTCAAGGATAATCTCAGCAAATCTCTCTTCCTTAGTTTGTAAGCAAAACCAAAGCCCAGACCTTCCCTATTCTCTGTATTACTGAAGCCCACTCAAAGACTGACAGTTTTCTTCTTCAATACCTGGACCACCTCCAGTGCAAAACACACAAAATGTTCAGACATCATGATGGTGTTTCTAGTTTGCATCCAATGTGGTTCAGATGGATGCAAAATTCAGCAAAAGTGAGTGAGCTTTGACACATTTTAAACAACATTGTCATACCTTTGAAATTGTGATAGAGGTCATTCGTCATTATTCATTTTTCTGGAAACTGTGATGGTTTGACACTTTACGTCATGAGCTACCCTTCACATCAGTTAGTGTGACTATCCTATATGAGATCTGAAAGTAACTTCTACCCAGAAAGGCTAACGCATAGTGGTAAATAACTGTCAGTGTCCTCTAAGTCTTTATCTGGAGATAACAGGAATTTCACCAACAGTCAATATTTCTTTTGATCTTGGTGCCACTGATAATTGCTGTTATTTTTGGATCCATATTTTTGTATGGATACCAGTGGTACATGTATTTTCACTACAGTTTTTACTTCAACTATGTTACCTGCTCCTTAGTAAAGCTGGTACTGTCTGACTGTCATATTTAAAGCCTAGGATGACTAATGACTTCCCATAGCTAAGTGTTGGAAAGACAGAGGCTATTTTAATTGGGGCTTCCTGTCAGCTAAAACAAATGTCTCGTCTTCACTCTGTATTGGAAGGGTGTCATCCTGAACTCACTCATCCTATGAACAGTCCTGTCATCTTTATTGATTCAATACCAAGTTTGATGTTCACAGTGGCTGAATTTTAAGACAGTGCATAATGCTTCACTTCCAACATATGAACAAGTCACATCACAGCTGCTATGGAGATTCAGGTATATTTTACTTCATTTCTTCAAGAGAATAGAAACAGTGCTTTTTCTGGTCTTCTTAAATAACCTGGTCAAAAATATAGTTCTTGAAAATTGCACTGTCCACTTTTTTTTTTTTTTTTTTCCCCTTGAGATACAAGAAAATCTAAAACTTTCACTTATACATCAGATCTAAAACTTCTAGCCACTGCATGAGGTGTTAACAAATACAGGTGACTAAAACCCTGAAATGTAATATTCATGAACCCAGCTAAGCACATATTTCATGCTCTCTACGCAGTGATTTTCACTGAGTCACCACCGCAATAAAGATACCAAAGACATGGACCAAAGCCAGCCAAACCCAATGATTTTTTTTTTTTCAGTCTTAGTAGAGACCAGTCAATTTGCACTTTTGCCTGTGCAAAGAAAAGTCAGAAAGGCAGGAACATACAGCTGTGCATGATGATGCATATTCAAGTACAGGCAAGGAGGAAGCAAAACCTGTGACTTTATTGCTATCTGTCAGATGGAAGAATTGATTGCAATTATATTTTTAAATTATATTTCTTTACTTTTTATTTACCTATTGATTTCCATGTTATTATATAATGTCATTTACACCATTAAAATGAACAGCATCTAAAATATTTTTCTAAAAGCATACAAGATATATAAAAATGTAACTACATTCATGTATACTGACAAAGCCATATGAAGTATTTGTACTCAGATTGTAATACTATATGGACTAACTCAGAGAGGACACATAGACTTTCTATTACAAAAGGAGCTGAGCTGAAGACTTAAACCACTTATTTCAAAAGACTGAAATAGTCTGTCCCCTGAGAACCTTAGATACCTCTTTCACCTTATGTACTAAATCATGTTTTATATTCTGTAGATGCCAATCGTCTCTCTGTGTCTGCTTACTGATCTTCAGCCCTGTGGTTATGCTCCTTCAATTGTTTTTTTTTTTAAACTGAGGATTGGGAATGGTATTCTGAAACTCAGAAGCATTGCTGTAACCTTGGTCATATATATGTTTGAATTAACTGTTTCAGTGCTGATGCTTTTCTGAAGGTAGAGCTGTGAGAAGTATTTTTACCCAAGTAACAGAATGTCAGTTACTTGAAGTAGGTAATGCCTTTACAAGAACTAGCAGGATGAGGATCAAGGACACTGGAGAGCCTATAAAGAATATGTTAACTACATCAAGTCAATAGGTAACAAAACAATACGGTAAAAAAATATCTAGTTTCAATAAAATCAATATGCAGGTAGATGGGGAAAAATAGGTTCATTATATGAAATGATAAAGGTCCATTAAAACATTAATGTTTAAAAAAACACTACTGCACTATTATGATCTACTGTTATGAAGTTGCTGTAGTGAAACCTAGAACTAGATTATCAGTGGGATAAAACATGCTAATACAAATATCCCTTCACAATAGAGTTAATGTGAATTCTGATCAACTGGATTAGTCTAGGCCAAGTGAGAGCAGATACATTGCAAATTCAGTTATCTGACATATTGATGAACTGCCACACTAAAACAGCTGAAGGCATGTGCCTTAAAGTCTCTGTGCTGAGGTATGATGAACAGTTCTGATTCTTTCTCAGTAAGGTGGGGAGAGCTTGATCCTCTTGGCATGAAGGGTATCTGTGAAGATGGAAATGAAGGACTAATGGCACTCAGGTGGCTTAATATATATTCTGTCTAAAATTCTCAGTTCATTCACTGAAGATGGTCTCACTTACCTGCAGCTGCAGGTGGCCATATTGCTTGTGGTGAAATCCTGTACTAAACTGGGGTGACAAACTGGGTGTGCTGAAGTGAGGACTGGGGGCAGCACACAAATATCTGCCTGAGTTAGCTGGAATAAAGGCACACACCAGCTAGCACAGCTTGCTTTGTGCTGACCACCTCGTGCCTTCTAGCCCACTCTGTCTCACACAACTCCTAAAAAGACCAAGAGCTGATCTGCAGCCAACCAGAAATAAAGCCTCTATATGAGAGCACTTGCGCCTTCCCAATATGAAACTAAACAATCTGACACCCAATTACAGTGTGAGAGTGACAGAGTCAGGAAAATAACCCGAAGATTAAAAATAGGGTCTTTGCCTCAAGCACTGAGGTCTGTTAGAGGGGAAGATTATTATCTTGTGCCTAGTGCCAAAGGTGTGAGCATCTATCTTATCTTTTAAAAATTGTACAGCAATTCCTCTCCTTTCCCTAAAAATCTGCCGGCTGGTTAATTTCATAGATATCAACTGAAATGTGGAGTTGCCAGCTCCGTGTAACCCACCCCAAATTTAACAGCTGTACTTGTGCACAGGCAGCATCAAGCCATCTGTGCAATGTAGCACAAAGCACTTACTTGACTTAGCAAAGGACAAGAGAGAAAGGCTTTAGTGCTGTTAAGAAACCTTCTTAGGAGTGTTTTGGCCAGCTTATGCCTTGCTTCCCGGGAGGCGTGCAGAAATGGGTGTCTTGGAAGAGCTGTGAGGAAGTCTGGCTGAGCGAAATAGCATTCCTTCTGTGGGCTCGCGGTGTGCACACACCACTGTTGGTGGAACAAATGGTAGCCATATGCTTCCTCCTGAGAGCTAGCTAGGCATATGTGACCACTGCCCTCCTTATACCAACTCCTCTGTGTTACCACTCAAAAATCCAGCACCCCAGGAAGGACTGATCTTGTTGATGTGATCTTTGCCAGGACCCATACCTAAGAGCAAAGAAGACATGGCAAAAGCATACTCCCCCTCCTTCAGTGGCTGACTTCAATCTGGCTAATTTGCCTTTGTAAGAGGAACGAGGGGGGGTTGTTCTTTTTCTTCCTTCCTGGTGTCTGTGGATTAGAATGGCGACAGAGAATAATTCAGCAATCACTAGGTGACAGTCGGGTTTGATGGTTATGTTAACACTTTATTTTTTATTTTTTTAAAAAGAAATGATGCAGATCAAACACCTGACTCTATAAAAACATGCTGATTTTACTTTATTATGCTTTTTACTGGCAAAGATCTTCACTTCCATTAAGTTAGTTATCCACAGTTATACTGGAGAATGAGAATGTTACCTGGACTGTAGTGTCACTCGTTCACTCCAAGTATGGGAGGTGCCAGTTCACATTCTGTGCAGATTTTACTTAAAAGAATGACAAAGTGTCAGTTTCAGATCCTTTGAAATAAAGTTAATAAAATTATACAAAGAATGAATTGCCCAAAAAGCTAGGGCTCAAGTTATGTTTCCATCAAGGTTTTGAATTGTGTGCTGTTCAGGCTGGAAAGAAGATAAGAAGTGTACCCAGACATTTTTGGATTCCTCATCAAGAGAGAAATCGCTTGTAGGAGTAAAATCTGGATAGTTCTTACAATATCTTAAGTATTTGAGACTATTTGCTTTATAGATTTTTTGGATCAAGGTCAATGCTAATTAAAATATGCATCGAGCCCTGGTCTAACAACTCTTTCAAAGCATTTCGTATTTCTGAATCTTTCAAAAAGAATCAATGTCTTTGAGAAGAGTAAAGTAGGTTGCCTGTGACTCCACCCCTGCAAACAGGTATTGAAGAAGTGTACCATTTTCAATCGTATGACAGTGAAACAAAACCTAGCTTGATATGATCAAACTGTTTTTTAGGGAGACTGGCAGTGTATTTGTTAGCTACATGGAAGAAGTGAATCAATATATTCCATATGCAACTGAGATGTGCACAGATGCGCTCGCTCTCTCTCTCTCTCTCTCAGCTGGTATTCTTGTTGGTGCAGTAAAAGGTTGACGACATTAACAGAAAAATAAGTAATCTTTGCTGAGTCATGTTAAAATGAGTTCAAATAGATATTTATAAGAAATAAAATCTATGGTGGATCTTTTTCTTTGAAGCCTGAATGAACATTGCACATTGCAATATTTTATGTATTTTTCCAGTAAATTAACTAAAACCCCTTAAGTAGTGGTGGAGTTCCAGTTGAAAGGAATTCTTAGGTTTACCTTTGTGTTTCAGTGGAGCCTGTCCTGCAAGGCAGTTACTGTTGGGGTTATGAAGGTCACAGTCAGTAAATCATGAAGGTACAAATACTTCCATTACTGAAATGCATAAATAAATTTAATTTTTCTCTGAAATAATTTGCAGTTTTGATGTTGAACAGTTATTTCAATGGGAAGGAGAGTTTAATTTCTTTAATAAATGAAATTAAAAGATCTTATATTTGATTGGCAAGTGTGTAGGTGGATCTGATGATTCAAAAAGTAGAAATCCCTCTTCAACAGAAAGGAAAAAGGTGGGAAATGATACTTCAAAATATTTTGGCATTAGAGACAGTGAGAGATTGCTCTCCTAATAGGGATAACAGACAAATCATATGTGAAATTATGGGGCTGATGAAAAGTATTCTTCTCATACTCGATGCAAACATACTTCCCACAGTGTACAAAGATCTGGGAGTACTTTAATCAATTTTCAAACCTGTGAAATGGGCATATTTATATTTCTTTTACATGATTCTAAGAGGACTATCCAAGGAACAGGGTTATGTTGTTCTTCAGGCAGTGCAAATAAATAAGAAAACTATGTGCTTGAGAGTGTGCATGGTCTATGTCTATCTAAATGTGTAGATAAGCAGAATGGAGAAAAAGAAAGGGAAAATAAGGAGATTTGGCAAAAATCTCTGCTCACTAAGTATGTAGATATTACCAGCTGTGAATGTTTCTCCAGTATATTATGCTGGGGAGCATAGCAGAAATTAGCGTTAGGGAGAGATCTGAAGGTAGCTGGAGCAGGACATACAGATGAGTACAGCTGGATGTGAGGATGGCTGCAATGATTTGCCATGAATTAACATCTCCTGTATCTAAATGCATCTGAAGAGATTTCACTGGTAATAGCATGAAGTTTGGACTAAACTTTTGTCACATTATATTTCAAATCCTCCAAAACAAGTGAGGTACTTGGTTGCCAAAGATTTTATACCACCCTTTTACTCAAGGGTATCTGGAAAAAAACAGATATTTTCGCGATGGAGGTTTGCCCCTTGGCATCTTGTCCACTTTTGTCTCAACCTGGTATGATTGAATATTCTGGATCCACTCCTCAAATCGATTTATCCTACTGTAATTGAATTTAACTGCTCCTCTTTGCTGATATGAGTTTGAAACTATTCACTAAGTCTATGCCAACAGACTAAATTTCTTCTTTACAATCAAGAAAACTCACTAGACAATTAGGAGAGTTCTGTTTTATTTTTTTAAAATCAGGTATACACATATCCCCTAGTAGAATATGATCTGTACCTCCTATCATCAAACCAACACTGAGCCTAAAAGGAAAACAACAGCCTGCTACTTTAACAGGACTGGAAGAAAGGTGCATAGGTGCATAGACAGCAGCAGAACTGCAATTCTACAGGCTGAAACTTAATTTTAAACCAGTCTCACGTGAAATGTGTCAATGTGTTCAGAGGCAACTGTTTTGATTTAGGTTGATTCAATCTGCAGTGAGGTAGTTTGCTTTGTCAAAGTACAAAACCTGAAATGTTTTGGTAGAACTGAGAATTTATTTTAGAAAACATTCCTGTGAATATTCTATTTTACACTGGGAAAGCATTTATACAAAAAATTACCAGACAGCTCTGCTATAATTCTTGCTGTTTTATTTGTATTTTATGATGTTAAGTAAATACCCAGGCCTTGGTAGATCTTGTCTTTTTATGACCTTTGGAGCTAAATTTTAACAGTAAAAGTTAGAAACTGAAGATCAAGTATCTCTTCAGTACATTGAATTTCATATCCATTGTATGTGGAAACTAATATATTGCCAGAATTTCCTCTTTCCTCTTGTCTCAGGTTTTGATGAGCTCCTGAGGCTGGAGCCTCAGTTATCTGGGGCACTATCTTTCTACCATTCTTAGGAAGAATGAGTGCTATAGTGAGTGGATTGATCTTGAGAGCAAAGTTAGAAGATTAGGAAAACAGATAATAGACTTAGGCGACCCCTCTCTTTGCCTCAAGGAGCCTCTTTACAGACCATTGCAAACTCACTCATAATCTATAAAACGCAGATATCCATCACTTTTACTAGGTAGTGCCTGTACCAGTAGGGGGGATAAGATGAGGAGGTTGCGTGTTTGGTTGCTGATTTCTCAGTATAAGCCTACAGTCATAATAGCAGTTAGAGGAACTCTGTGGGGTAAAACATTCACACACATACAGACCCATGAGACCTTATTAAGCTTAATAGTTCAGAAATGCTATGAGCAGTTATACAGAAAATTAGAGCCAGGCATTATGCACAGATGAACAGACATTTCTCTATTCTCTCAACTTCTCTCAGTGATCTGCATGGGAGATGGGAGTTTTCTCGAATCTCCCTGCAGTTAGGAGAGAAAAAGGGAGCAGGTGAACTAATTTAAAATCTACCCCAAGGGAAAGTTCTTGGCCCTGGTGGGTTTAAAGGATATTTCTATGAAACCTTTTGCTTAGCCTTCTTTGTACATTTACTTGACACGCTCTATTCCTTGAGGAATTCAGGTGGATTAATTTCTACCACTTTTAGTGCATACACTTAATTGTACAGATTACAAAATGGTATCTCCTGTAAACTGATTTTATTCATGCATGAAGATAACAAACCTCTAAAAAAAATGAACTCAGTCAATACCACAACTATGAGCTGAGAGGAAGTGACCAGAAGCATTTATTTTTACCATTAGCTGTGCTGTGCACTGCATTTCCAGCTGTAGGATGCCCTGTTGCATCCATCACAGCCTGCAGTGGTTCAAACTCAGTGTTTGCTCTAGAAACCACGGCTTGGAGGAACATCGCCTCTGCAGTACTGAGATGAAGCAGGCATATTATCATCTCTTCATAGGGAGTGTCAGTTCAATTATAGACAGTTACACAGTGGTGTAAGAAGAACGATGGCACCCAAGAGCATCCAGGCTGTAGTACTCTGGGAATCAGATGAGGACTTTGATAGATCCAAAGACTTAAGGGAATCTTAGTTCTTTTATTTTGGGCAAGGCAGAATGCACTTGATGTTTTATGATACTCAAATCTGAGGACCTATTTTCCTAAGAACACTTTTACATTGTAAAGATTTTAATATTATAGACTCACTAGAAAAGTGATTTCCCATTTTATAGCTTCTACTTCTCAATCATACATTTTGCAGATTAAAATGAGAACAGGTGACTGATATCTGTGCAGGCAGTGAATATTACGAGATTCTTCTTTACACAAATAGATTAGTGGCAAATCTTAAAAGCCCAGTCAACTCTACCAGCATTTTTAATTCTTCTAATAGCTTATAATAAATACTTCTGAAAAATTATGAACGCTAATGTGTTTCTTTAGATGATCATTTGAGTGTTTCAGATTTTGGAGATCTTAGTGTCAAATACTAAAGAGGGTCCATAAAACTACATTTATGAAACAAGCAAAGCATATGAGTTCTTTGTGGGATAAAGTCATGGCAGCTTTGACATATGGAAAGTGAGATTTCTAGTAAGTGCTGTTTGGAGTGACGATCCTATTAGCAAGTCCATAGCTTTATAACAAGTAAGTTGCATGGTATGAAAAGTCACACTTCACAAAATCAGACAGTTTGCACTTACTTGCTTTTAATCACTTTTGTGAGGAGCCTGCAATCTTTGCATAAACTGTGTAAACTTGGGAATGTTGGAGCAATGCTTGAAAAAAAAGTTCTCAGGATTTTCCAAGGTGCATCTATTCTCTCAGTAAATAATAAATGGGTGTCCTTGAATTGTGTTCCAACAGCTTCTGAATGTGAAAATACTTTGCTGATAGAATGGAACTTTTTTTTTTTTTTAGAAGGTAATTTTTAACTGAAGATGTTGTGGAGATTTACTAGTGACTTAAGTATCCAAAACCAAACCCTGGACAAATTCCAATTTGGATAATATATTTGCTGCTTAGTTAAAGTTAACCTATCTTTATAATTAGATACACTGGGATACTCTAGTGGAATAACTTGAGGTCAGTTAAATTATATTAATTTATACCAATGAGGATCTGGCTCAATATTTTTCTTCACTGCTTGCCCTAGGATCTCACTAGGGAGGCTATTAATAGAGTGGCAACATCATGAGGGAAAGGAAATGGGGAAAGGGGAAATTGGATAAGTCTTTAAAAATAAATTTAATCCAATCAAGACTACAGACAGCGTCAGGAATGAAATTCTAGTCATGCGGTTACTGTGTATGGTCACCATAGGACAAAGTTCTTAATTTTTCACAGTAGCACTTTCTGTATTCAGCTTTTCCCTTTGGTTTTGGTAGTTGGTATGTTATCTTCACAGTGCATCATTCAGATCAATGCTTTCCAATTATTTTCATGTATTCTTTTGTTCATCTGTCTGGACTGATCTCCTGCATTCTCTCTTTGAGTCTGAGTGCTTTTTGGTCAGGAAGCTCACTTTGTCTTATACTTGTGTAGCACTAGATGGACATGGAATCAGACCCTGCTCCACTGGGTTTGTTTCAGCACCTGCTGAAGACTGCTGACCATGATGCCACTGTGGCTTTCAAGTCCCTATTCCTGGAGCAGGACAGAAGCAGATAGTGAGGCATGAGTGGTTTTCCCCCAATTTAGGGTTGTCTCACTCTGCTGTGGTTCTGATTACACCCATGTGTGCAGGTTAAACCTGAATTCTCTGAATTCTTTAACAAGATGTTTGGAAACAATGGAACATGATTTCAGTTATTTCATGCTTGATTAGAATAGATCTCAGACCTGCCACCAACCTCACACTAGTCTCTCCAAGCCCGTGACGGTTCATAGAGAAGCACAGTGAGCACTCCCAACTTGTTTTTCAGCTGCTCACAAGTGTCAGCGAACCATGTTCAGGAAGATGCATTGATGTTTTATGCACATAACTGAAAAATGGTTGCTGTTCCCGTCTGTTGATGACAAAGTCCAAATAACAACATTGATTCTAATTACAATAAAATTTAATAAATACCCCTTTCTGTGTCCATGCCAGTATAACATTAACATGAGTTGAATTAATTTAAGTGCCTTTACTATATGATTAATTTTCAGTCAAAATGCAGTCTAGAAAAAGAAGGCATTGTATGGCTTTCATTTACATTTGTTTTATATTTGTGGTGTTTGATATCAGATATAAATCTGTTTATGTGTGCTGGTAAATACGGTCATTACTTTTTAAAAGGGGAAATCTTTACAAGAATGTACTTAAATGCAAAATTATTGTATCACATCTTCTATCAAAGCTATGGACACTGTAATAATGCTTTGAGGATGACTTCTTTGTTTGTGCTAGATATAGCTTTTATGCATTATGATCTGGCAATGGACAGGATGTTAATGACTACATACTTCCCATTCAGCAAGCCGTACTGTTGGATCCAGCTTGATTTATAAAACAACAACACAACAACACTAGTTAGGGCATTGTATTCTACTTGCCAGATGGTTAACTCCCATGGGTTAATGAGTATACCCAAATTCTAGATGATTTAAGATGTCCTGCGGATATTTCCTTAGGTACGAGGATTGCTGGCTGTTAATTTACATGTGTACTGTATTTTTCCCTCTCTCTATTGGTCTCATGAGGATTCTGAATTTCTTTTTCTCCATAAAATGCTAATAAGCCATATTTAACACCTTCCCCTTTTGCTGCTCTGACCATCAAAACCTTGTTTTCAGATTTCAAACACTTCATCTATTAGACCGAATTAGTTCCTCACAAAGAGCTAGGAACTGGGAATTTATAATTGTATACACACATTCTCACACACTCACACACACATATATATATATACACATACATGTATATTTATACATACATACACACACACTCCCATTTTTAGCTTATTCATGATAGTTACATAAGTCCTTTTTTCAGGAATTTCTCAAGACTTCAACACTAGAAAATATTTGAACATATTAACAAATTGTTAGCAAGCACTTAAAATCTAAGTTATCTATTAGTCTCAAATAGATCTAAACTTTATTTTATGCCAAAGCAAAAAATCTAAGTTTGTATCACAGAGAGATGTTATCATTCTGTGATTCTATGATTCTTGACAGCTGAAACTCATGGAAAGGATCCCTTATTAATCACAATATTTTCTTGAGATCTCTCTGTCATGGTGTGGCACTTTATTACCTCTGACTGTGTCTAACTGTCACACATTCACCTTGAAAGACTGAACTTATAGAAACAACATGAAAAGCATTCATCTGGAGGGAAAAGACATGACTTAAGTACAGCTGGTTTATACTTGCATATGGAAAAAAAAAAAAAAAGAGTGGAAATTGCGGGCCAATATGTCAGAAGTTCAATAGCAAATGAAATAGAGCAACTTGCTGTTTCAAGATAGCTGGCTATCAGCCTTCTGGTCTCTAGCCCCTCTCTATTATCAGGTCACCTTATACCTCTCATGTACATTCAAAAAAATTAACTACATCATGAGGGAAAATGATGTAGTGGAAAGACAAGGAGGGGCTGTTGGCAAAGGAAAAGAGAAATAAGGGAATGAGGAACAGTTCTTTTGTATAGAAACATAGGTGCTGACATTTGTGATATAGTTCACAGTCATGTTCCTCCTGGCAGTAGTAGTTGTTGGCATGAAGTTTTGTGAAAGATGTTCTAATGAGAAGTTCTTTTCTGATTCTCTTTTACCCTGTGAGGGACACACATGTTCCATTTTACCTATATAGAGGTTTAATCTTAATTTTTAAAATCCTATTAAACTTTTCACATCAACAGTATCTTGTGGCAATAAGTTTCACAAGGTCAGCATATTGAATAAATCATATATTTTTGTTTTAAATTAAATGTTTTATCCCTACAACTTTTTTAGCTCTTTCCTCTTTTTTGATAAGATGGTATTTTATTTTACTTTTCAACTCACTCTTTAAAGCATTTTATGACTCTTTTTTAATTCACTCATTTTCTGTGTCTAGCTCATAACCTTTCTTGTACATGTCTATTCAGAACTGAGTATTTGTACAATGCTGTACAAGCTCAGGGTCCTGGTGCATGACTGCAGTTCTTAAGTGCCAGGGCTGTGCATGTTACTGTTGTTTCTACCATTCGCAGCAGCAACAACAAACCATCCTGTTATTTACAGAAGCTTCTCCACCATCCTAGAGATATTCACTGGCCACCTCTGGATTCTTTCTATGACTTCTTCTAGTTAGGATGGCAAGAATTCAAAGTAAAATTTAATCTGAGGAAAAGCTGTCATAACCGCAAAGGAAAAAAAAGGTCTATTTTGTGGCACTCTATATGCATCTATATTCTCCTCTTTTTTTTTTTTTTTCCTAATACAACTGTACCAAAATGGAAAGTTTTCCTTGAACTAGCCATTTAAACATTTGGATCTTTTTTCCCCTGAGTCACCACAGTGAATTTCCAAACCAGCAGTGTGAGTAATGCAGATTATTTCCTCCCACCTGCATTACTTGGGGACGCTTCTGTTTCCCCACAGTAAAACTAAGGTACCTGGAAATACCATCCAAGCATTTCAACAGCACATAAACTAAATGTACAGGGTCAGTAGGAAACGAGAAATGCAGCTGACCTTCACCAACATATTGATATACCTCCTCATATAGTGGAGACAAATTCAAGCAAGTTTGAGCCTATTGCTGAAGTGACTGGTTGATGTCTGGAAAATCTGTCCATCAGATCTCAGGATACTGACTTGGTTTTCAAGCTGGAGTAATGTGGCAGAGACCCAACAAGTGCTTTGCCTTGCCCTGATGGAGGAAGGCAGGGACCGGCAGCATAAGTGGCTATTCCTCCCCATCCACCTCCTGAAGCACACCAGTAGAGCAAGCCAAACCCAAGGACAAATAGCAAGGGACCTGACTAGACAGAGGGAGCACCGGCATTTCTGTTGGGTTGCCCATGCCATGCTGGGAGTAGGATGCTTGCATGCATGGGGTGCTGAGCCACGCACTGTGCCTATGTGGCTACATCTACACCAGCCTGGGTCAAGAATTTGCAAGATACCTTTTGCCTGGCTCTCACTCCATTTTAATAAAACTTGCTTCTCTGACTGAAAACTTGTTTCCAGACCTGCGTTAAATGGTTAGAATCAATAACTTGAAGATTTACTTGCTCAGGGACCTCTGCAGCTAAATTGTACCATGATGGCATACTCTACAGAAAGCCCCTCTGAGACTTGAGATCAGCCTCAGATAACCTTGCAGACCTCTGGAAGAGAGCTGAGTCAGGTAAACACCATTCATTCTCCAACTTTGTGCACTTTTACAAGTTTTCTTGTTTCAGTATTTCCTTCAATAAGAGCACTGCCATCCATCTTCAAAGCACACATTAAACTGACAGCTTGAGCTCCACATACCTGTTTGGAAACCTCAAAGCCTGGATAATGCAACCATGTCTGATGACATGGACTGAGACCACAATCACCATGACCAACCACATAGCTATGAGACAACATCAGAAGAAAAATATCCAGCTATATGCGCAGTGAAACATCTGCTGAGGGTCTGCAGTAACAAATCCCACCAATGCTACTGGTACCTTGTTTACAGCCCTGCACCTGCTGCCTCAGTTTTTTTAAATACCCACGAATGCTGCCAGGTCTAATCCCAGGGAATAAACTCTCATATCTGTGGTAGGTGTAACTGTGGGTGCTGTACCACATCTGCCCTGGCCACAGTTAAGCTGAAAGTTAATTCCAGATAAGGAACATCCCAACAGGTTTCTTACAGATGGGAGAGCTGGAAACAGGGATATGGTGAAGCCTGCTCAAGGCTAAAGAGGGTGCCAGTGGCAGGTCCAGCTCCTTAATTCACTGATCTGTGGTGACCAGACAGGACATGACAGTGTAAATTGTGTATGTAGCCTATTTTCTGCTCACTGTGTAAGTTTTGGAGTTTAATCTCTTAACACCAAAAGTATAAAAAATCCTGACAAGCATTTCAGCACAAAAGCACATAATTCTATTCTGGTTTATAATATCTGGTGATTATATAGTTAAGAAACCTATAGTATGATGGGCAAAGAAACAAGAAGTAAACAAGAAAAGTATAGACTAAGTGAGCCAATGGATGGGAAGAGCTATGGGCTGAATGCCCATCTATGGAAATCTAATCAGCATGGACTGAATACTACTCTGCCACCCAAACAGAGCATTATAGGATGCCAGCTGCATCTGCTTCCCCCCTAGTTATTCCTATTTTTGAGCATAAACCAAGCTCTTATGGAGTAACTTCTAATAGCATACCCAAATAAGAAGTGCTGTGAGAGGTGTTATAAACGTTAAATTGCCATTAGCTAATCAGAATCATTGTTCAGTGACCATTATCTTTTATTAAATGACCACTGAATCAGAATGTTCATACTGATTTTCAATCACAATGTAGAATAGTCACCATGACTCAATAGCACCCATTAGCAACACTGAGACCCACTGAATCAGCCATTGCCAGGAGGAAATTCAGTGCTTGAGAAGGTAATTTCTTCCTGTAAATGCTTATTTCTAGCTGGGCATACTTCAAAACAGGTTTTCTAACAGGAACTGGGATATAGTTACAAAAGCATGACCTTCCTCTTCTACTTTTGCAAAGTCCCGTCTCTTCTTCTTGAGAGACAGTAGAGGGGAGATGCATAAAATATGTACGTGGAAGGCAGAACTTCTTCCTCCATACATGGATGCTGCCAGAGCCATGGAGGCTTATGATCGCTCCCACCTCGAAGTGGGTGCCTCCCTGGCACAGGAGCACCTTAGGACGTAAAATACTTTTAGAAAGATTGAACCACTATGAACTACTATGTGATGTGAAAATGCTTTTCAACTTCTATAGCTAAAAATGCAGTGATAACAAACATTCTGGAGCTCTTTCAGTGATGTTAGAGAGATATTTTGTGATTTACAATCACAAGTCTTTGATGAGTCTTTATATAAGGCCAAATCACATCTTATGTGTATATGTGCTCCTGCTGAGAAGTCTCTTCTCACTTACTGGTAAAGATAAAATAATGAATAGCCAGGTAACAATGAGTTAATTCTCCCAAAGGAAACAGAAGCACGTAGTTAAATACTACATCACAAATTACCATTTTTATGTCACCACCTCACCATGACTTTAGCACTAACCCATCTCCATCTTCACACTCTCATTAGGATATAATGCATATTCATGGTCCTGATTATATAGCCACTTTCTTGACTTGTTTTAATTGTGCATAAAGACATTGTGACAGGAGACCTGACCTTTTCAAGATCATTTTCTCTCCATTACTTTTCACAAAGCTATTAACTTGTCGCCTTCCATAAGATTGCAATAATTTATTTCCCATTAATAAAAAATTCCTGGTGCCATGCAAATTAAAATTTATTCAGCAAATAGAATTCTTTGGATTATTTTCTAATGGCTTTATATACTTCCAGCTTAGGAAGAAAAATAATATTAATGGATACAGGCTGAGTGGATAATTGCATACATTGGAGAAAAATGAATATACAACTGGTGCTGTGGCTTACTGCACACCAATTACGCAGAAGAGTTCCTTTACTTCCTTTTTCAAGAAATATATTAAATAATTTATTTCAGGGGGATATCATTATAATCTTGAAATTATTCCCGTTGTATAAAGGGCTTGACAACCTGATGCACAAACAACAAATGTTGGTATTAGAAAACCCACACTAAGTTAAAATACTTGTAAGTGTAAATGAAACTAAGGGAAGGAATAACTTTCACAAAGTTGCAACAGTACTGCAATAGAATTAGAGACGGCTTACATGGTGAAGTGATAAACATAGTTTCTATTTCACAGTGTTTTTCCAATAGGAATGAATTATGTTGAAATGTGTAACATGTTAATAATGGAAAGGCTTAGGTTTTCTGAAAACTTTTCAGTTTTGAGCATGTGATAAAAATATTGATATAACAGGAAAACCAGAGGATCATAGTTCATCGCATTTATCTTTTTTTTTTTTTTTTCTTTTTTACAATTTAAAGTATGATATGTCCTTAGACTTGTTTATATAAGTTCCTACTGGAAAAAATAACTCACGTACATTTTAAGGCATGTATTAGCGATGCACAAACAGATATTTCAGTGTTTAGAAGTTGGCACAAAATCTGCAAACCATGTAACAGCAGCCATTTCAAATCCCTGACCATCTAAATTGGAGTGATGATGATAAAACTCAGTGATTTGTTGTTGGAACGTTTCAAAGCTGTAGAAAAATAAATCATTAAACTTTTTACTTCAAAGTCACAGAAATGCTACCTCTCCCAAATGAATCGAGACTGTTCCCATTCCACCCTGGTGCAACTGTAAGCAGTTGCTTAGAAATCTTTTGAAAACTGCTAAATAGTGCTATACATTGAGGAGTTTGACCGTGTGTAGGAAAGCAAGGTGTTGTCTAATTCTTCAGCAAGATGGACTCTAATAGAGAAATATGGAGAGCAGGATGGAAAAGTATGCAAGGATAATGGTTAGGGAGGGAAGCAAGGCTCAGTAAAAACTGCTGCAAGTCCGAGCCCTGGAAGAAAGAGATCTAGGTTTTAGAAAAGAGACTTTATCCACAAAATATACATTGCTATCAGAGTCCATGCGGACAAGCTTTTGCTGGCCTGGGCCAAAGTCATGTTGAGGACCAATCCAGCAACTGGAACATCAGAGATGTGCTTGCTAATGTCTCCTGGCAAAAATAAAGAACATTTCTGTTTGCAGGGGCAGAATGGGAGGGGGTGCTTGGTGCATCAGTAGATCCTACCCCCCAGCCTGTCTTATGCTGGGGTAGAAGTTTTTTGCATGAAACTACAAGTTCATCAGCAAAAGCTGTGGTAGAAAAGAAATCTTGAAAAAAGAAAAAGCAATGTATTAAAGGACTAAAGTGAACTCCAATCTGGAGATTCATCCTTTTGGCTGGTTTCTAAGAGGGTCAGTAAGTGCTTATTGGTTCTGGCTCATTTGGCCAGTTGTGTAGCATGAGGGTATCCCACAGAGCTGGTCCAGTGTGCCTGAGACTGACAGAACTGTCAGCAACCACGTGAGAATTTAGATTCCTGTGCTATTAAATGAAACTGGCCTGGAACATTAAGATGTATATCATCAACAAAGACAAACTCAGCTGTCTCCACAGTAGAGATTTGTGGCTAGGGGACATTTTTAAGAACTCAAACCAAAAAGTACTGAATGATTTTGTAAACTTTTAATATATAGATAGCTTTCTTAGTAAACCTTTTGAAGTCTCTGGGATGTTTTTTGTAAGTATATTTGTTAACTAAATTTAAGATGGTCTTCTTGTGAAATCTGATTTCTAAGTAGAGGATGAATGAAATTTAAAGAATAAAATTATAAATACTGAATAAAAATTGGAATATGAAAGCTCAAAGTATAAGATTTTGACAGTGTTCATGAATTCAAAACCAGGAACAGCAGCTGGATTTCTGACCTATGATAAAGAAAAACTTCACAGGAATGTCAATCTACAAGCTAAATGATTTTATCATTGTGTTACTGCATTAGACCTGGGAAGCCTTTATTTTTTTGAAAAATCTTGATGTTTTCACTTTTTGGTGGGGATTCTGAAGCAGCTGATTGGCAGTACAAGAATTTTTTATTTTACCCTTATGTCTGTAAATTCACAGTAAAGAATAACTGACTAAACTGCAATGTTCACAGTCCTTTAAATACATAAAACTAGTCACCGTTTAGACCCCTTTTAAATGCTGCTTTAAAAAAAAATCAACTTGCAATTCATTACAAAAATCCAGTTCAAGCTTGTAATTATCTCAATGTATGAAAGAATCAGAAAACTTGCTGTTTTTTTCAGTTGGCTCGTACTTATTCAAATGCCACATTCTCTTTTTCCTGTCTTAATATAACTAAATGAGTTTGTTACCCCAAACCCATGGTTTATCCCAGAGGGTAGGTATTCTGATACACTTTAAATTCACAATCCAGCCTAACTTAGACATTTTATACACCTGAAAGTCTCCTAAGGAATCTTTCATAGTGTAACATGAATGACAAATATTCAGTAATAGAAAAAATATTCAAATCTATTGCAGCTATTCCCTGACTCACACAAATTACTTTCACAACTTCAGGGTGGTCATTACTGATCCCTGAATACTTACCAACAGTAATCACACTGATGTGCTGCAGAAAATTAATTACAGTTTGTCTTTCACAGGATTGATGCCTTATTGCTATTAATAGGGTATTGATACCTTTTACTTTAGAAGGTAAGAAAGAAAGGTTTAAATGTGCAGGTTGGTACCAGTTGAATGACAGAACAAGGTCATTCTAGTGAAAAAGTTATTGTAACCTTCTCTGTTAATAGGCCTTTGCTAATAAGGACCAGACTTGTAAGGATGCTCAAAATGTCTGGAAAGATTTGGCATTTCCTTGTGCAATCACCTGCATGTAGCTACAAGACTTATAATGAAATAGTTACATTAGGAATTTGAGTGGAAGTTGGAATAATTCAAGTGCCAGTTTAGGCTGCATTTGTCTTTGAAAAATCACAAATTTAGGCTCAGGAAAAAAAGAGCTGGCCACAAAATTATGTTTTCCTTAATGAAAAAAGATGAGTGAACATGAACATTTTTGTTTGCTTTCACAGAAACTTTGAGAGATTCTCCAAAACCCCTAAATCAAATACTGAAACATTTATTTTAGTGAAAAAAAACCCCACCCCAAATTATTTACACAGAGGATTTTCTCCATTTCACTTTTGTAGGAAAAAGCCATTTTTTCAAAAGCATTTGTTAGAGGGCTTTATATCACATTACCACAGTCTACTGACCCATGCTGTCCTCTTTCTGAGCACCAACATTTAAAGCAGAAAAACACGTTGGACCAAGTTTGTATTTGGGGCAGCTTGGCTGCAGTGTTGAAATAAACAGATGCACTGGGGATTAACTGGGTCTGGTTTGCCTACCACCAGCCCAACAGTTTAATTTTCCAGCAGTCAACAGTATGCTATATTTATTACAAGAATACAGCTCTTAGTAAATCATTGCATCACTTGTGTTTCCCTACACTGATGCTCACACACCATTAAACTGAGCTCTGCAACGTTGCAAAGAAAATCTTTATATCCTGGCCTAGTTAAATGGTCTAACCAAACGTGACGTGTACCTATTTCATAAGGCAATCTAATGTAAAGATGGGGCTCTTGCTCCCCTTTACTTGTGCAGATGGGTATATTTTGCATGCCTCCCACACATTTCCATCCAAATGCACAATATGGATGTTTTATCTTTCACAACAGGAACCTTCTGTTCACAGATATGTCAACATTCCTGAGAATGTTTCTGAATTTTTGCAGGATGGGACCCTACCTGAATACCAGATAGTTCATCCTATGACACTGATACAATAAAGAGAGGAAATTCAACTCTCCAAGAAAGCCCTAATAGTCTATATGATTATCAAATTTAAGAACCCGGGAAGCATTGCTGTCCTTATGAGTATGAGTTTCAGCATTTATTTTGACTGAGCCAAGATTTACTCAAATCCTGATTTTACAGCAAATCATTTATATGCATATTTTATCTATATCTACGTATCAAGATATGGTATCTTACAGATAAAGCTGACCTTATTTTCTCATTTAGTAGGAAGCTGAAGTTTATATCTGCAAATGATCATATGCCACATTTATTAAGTTGCTTCTGTTCATTTTTTGAGAAAAATCCAAATGTGCACTATTATTTTTACATGCGCTTTTATTTTTAAACACGTCAGTAAAAGGAGGATGCATCTAGCTGTAGAGCTGATGTAGACAATGACTTTTATAATGTTCCGATGATGCTGTATCAAAGGTTTGTCATTAAAAGGAAGCATACTATCAAGTGGGAAAGCAGACCTATATTGCAATTATTTTCCTATTAGCTGCTGCCCATTGCTCCTGACAGGTATAAATTAGATCTCGCCAGGTTGCCTACAGATTAATGAGTTCCAAAATTGGCATTTAATTGTTTGGGAGTAAGCGGCAGAAAAGGAAGGTATCTGCAAAAAATCTTTATCCACCTGTGATTAGAAGATATTTCTCTTTCTTTCTGCTTTTCCTTTCTCCCCATGGCATCGCTTGGGTGATAACTGACACTTCTATCAGAGGATTCCTTTCGACGCAGCAGAAACTTGCAGCTGAGGCAAGGCCAGAATTAATAATCTGCGTGAGCAAACACACAGCTGCTGTTTGTGGAGAGAGATTCTATTAACGAACAGTGAATTCTCATAATTAGCTGAGCGGTTTCTGCAGCTGCCTGCCTGACCCCAGACTACACAAATTGTGGGTGGTGTTCGGCCTCTAAATCAATCTTACCTAATTACTATAAGCATGTTCCTCCAGTCCTAATGACTGGGGGGGTATGGGGGGGAATAGGCATTTCCTTACCCATTCAAATGTTCCTCTTATTAGATTCTCCTTTGTGCCTAAATTCATATTTTTTCTATTAGCATTTCTAAGGGTATACAGGTGTGGTTACAAATCAGAAGCACAGAAGTATAATTCATGTCCTACAACCATGTGCCAGTGTGTGTCTGCTTTGCAAACAGTAGCAAAATGTGTGCTTGTTGGAAGCATCTGCCTTGCTTCAATTCACAAAACATAATTTAAAGCACACATGTCTGTCTGGATTCAAAGCCTTTTCTCTGCCCTACTTCCCCTCCCCCCCAAATTAATGTGACAAAAACGGAAAATCATGAATGGTTGTGCCTTCATCTGGTCTGAAGCACGGTTACTTACTACTGTCTCATCACGTGGCGCCTGAGAAGACAAGCGTATTTGTCACTCGGGAGAAAAAAGGGGACGATTTTCACTGACAGCCCATTGCTCGGCAAGGGCCTTCGTCTTGCGGAGCTGGGGTGGCGCATGGAGCTGGAGGGCTCACCCACACAGCGGTGGGCAAACCTGGGGTCACCCCACCTGCAGCAGCCCCTGCCGGAAGGCACCCACCAGACATGGTGCTGCAGGAGAAGAGGCTGGCGCCCACCCCCCAGCCCTCCATCTGCGTGCTAGTGGCACTCTTTGGCATCGTTTATGTCTGTTGGGGGGAACGCTAGCTGCATGTATTCCCAAATAAACTAGATATGTGGGTTATGACTAATTTGCCCTAAAAAAACAGTCTCCATAACAAAATCCCTTACCTATCCCTGTCCTTCGTCTGCTCCTGTACCCTCATAAGCAAAGACTCCCTTTGTCACTTGTCTGACACCATTCGGCTTACAGCAGCTCCTCTCCGATTGTAAAATATACTGCTGATACCTGCAACCCTTCCCTCCTTCGGAGCTCCAGGTCTTTGACTTCTTTTTTGGTGTCCTTTTAGGGATTTGACTTGTTATCAGCTTCTTCCATCATAATTGGCAACATCCAGAAGATCCATGTCCTGGGCTCCTTTTTTATTTTAGCTGAAAATTGGATGCGGGGCAAACCATTAAGGGCCTGAGAGCGAGCTTAGCTGAATCTGATTTGGTGTTGACCTAGGCAGTAATTGGATGTGGTTAATGTAAAATCAGATGTTTGTTATAATATTGAGACTTAATAAATTTAGGAATGAGGTGCACAGACAGTAAATTCAAGTGAAGCTTTAAGAATGGTTGGAAATACTAACTCTCAGGAGCTTTATATAAATGTCCCAGTATTACAGGTACAGAATTACTAGCTTGCTTGATCAATTTTTAAGAGGGCAACATCTCTCAAGTTATTCTACATGTATTTAAGATGGTATCTTTGATAGGATTATAAATACTAGGGGTTGGATTGTTAATGACCAGATTTTCACCTGCTAGTTAGGGTCAACCTTGCTATCAAGGGCACAACTCCAACAACAGTGTTATACCAATGCAGAATTCAGCAACACAGAAACAAACAGTGAGGGGGGAGAACAAGGAACAACCTGTAGAGCAACCAAATTATATAGAGATATGTGCACAACACATTTTTCGCAGTACTACCACTTGTGATCATTAAATGTTTGTATATCAACCAAGAAAATCTCAAATGGATTCATTATTCACATTATTTATAGATTGCCTTATGAATTATTCCTCCTTATAAACTGTTAGAAACTCTGAGAACATCCAGTACTTTAAATTTGAGAGCTAGATTTAGTTTGTCGCTTTCACAAGTCATGTATTTTTTGTTTCTCTTTTGATTGGTTCATCTTGGATCTGACAGACTGAATTTCAAATTTTAAATTTTAAGACCCAGAACACAATTTGAAATTAATTTGGGTGAAACAATTAGAAGCTGTGGTTTATAATTTCATTTTCACAAGTTCATGTCACAGCTAGTAAAGCTCCTGAATTTTTGTACAATGTGGAAGCTGTAAGGTCACAATAACCTAAAATATATTTCACAGAAAGATGTGTATTCCTAGAAATATTTTCTGAGAAAACAACAATTAAAATAATTTCCTGTGACACATAATGTAAAGAATTAAAATATATTACACTGTTGACAGCTCTTCTCCAGCTAAAGAGAATGAATTTTATATGTAGAATCTTTCTGGAATCAGTGTGAAAAAACACTTTTTTGCACAGTCAACTTCAGTTTCTTCATATTCATAACAATAGAAAATTCCATGTCTCGTAGCTTAACAGCTAGTTCTTTAGTGCCACTTATACTATATAACACTACATCAGAAATCCAAAATCAAACAACCCTGGGCCCTGAGTTAACAGATTAAAAACATGAAGATCAATCTGTATACTGCACACCAGCAGCCCAGCTGGATTTGGCCCCCTACATCATCTCACTTGTATGCAACAAACCCTATTGATAACAATACTCCTAGTCTTGGAAGCACAATGCCATACACAAAATTTGGTTGTAACAGTTTATTGGAATGTTATGAGGTAGCTTCAGTAGGTAAACAATAAATAGAGACATAATACCTGTCTGTGCATGTTGTTTGCTGCATGTTAGTAATACACAATAGATGTTATTTCTGTCTGTTTTCTTTATTTTAACTTATAGGCGTCTTTTAATATTAACAATAAAACACTGCCTGAAATATACTCTGAAGAAGCACATCTGTTGCAATCTACTGCGTATACAGAATGTAGACTCCACAATAAATCTTTTAAAAATAGAACATGTTGGTCCAAATAAGCAAGCAAGAGCCCAGCTTCTTACCGGGAAAAAGACAATATTTTTCCATTAAATTTGTGTTTTAAAGATATTGCATTTCCTATGTCAGTCGGGAGAAAGTCACAAGGTATTTAGATCCTGTCTTATAACATGGAAAGAGGAATAGAATAGTCTTTCAGACCCCCCCCAAACTTTATTTTCATAGCCAAGGTACTGCAGGTCACTCTCATCACAAAGCCTAGTAAGTAAAAAGGAATTGTGGCAGCAATAAGGGACTTGTTCTGTATCTGTAGACACATTGAATGTACAAAATAGGGGAGGTATGAATACAAATAAAAAAAACCACAAAACAAAATTCAAAATAAAACCATAGTAACAGTAAAAAAAGAAGACAATAAAATAATCTGGTTAGGAATATGGTGCTAACTAAAGTACAAAATTATTCGTCTCTGAAGAATCTGGTGTTGAACTAGAACAAAGTCAATGAAAGAAAAAATGGCTGTGTTTTCACTACTTTACCCACATGAACAAGTCTAATATATATACCCCAGCATAACAGAACAGCCACTGGTCCTACCTATGCCAAGAGAAGCTTTTCACATGTTCACAGAGAGTCTGGTCCAGAATCCACTCGAATCATTGGACATTTTTCCATCTAAGGCCCACATGCTCATAGGTATCAAAAGGCTTTGTTTTCTCTTAACCTTTTAAAACTTTCCCAGTCATTTTTGGTTAATACAGTCATCTGAGAATGGCTGGAGTCTGAGGGAAGAATTCCTCTCTTCCAGGAAGGAACAGTGGAACAACAGAAAACAAAATCATCGTCTGCCTTCCAGAGAGAGTTGTCCTTCAGCCAGGGTTCAAAGGGAAGCCCACCTGCGGCTGATGCCTGTGCACAAAGGCAGAGTGATACATGCGTGTTTTGTGCTTCCATCCCTAGAAATAACAGTTCCAACTCACCAAACAACCAAACTCAAGTTTTATAATGCCATGAATGCTGCAGTCTTTATAATCTTTTCTTTAAAGAATGGGAAAGATTTTCCAGCTCGTTTTTTTGCCTTGGCCAAAGCTAGCCTGGGACTCAGCTGTGTAAGGAAGGAGGTTATGCCAAGCTGTTGCAGCTCAGCTGATGGCAGAAGCCCAGCACAGGTTCATGCCAAAGGGTTCTTCTGGTTTTCAAGCCCTGTTGACAATGAAGTGATGGGGGATCTCTAACAATCCTGAGAAAAGTAGCCCAGGGGAGTGGAGAGGCAGCTTTTACAGCAGGGTTGTGTGGGGAGACTGAGGACTGCAAAAAGCTGGGGCCAGCCTGGAATGAATAAGAAAAATGGAGGAAACAACAGGTTACCTGCACCTTGTGGTTTAATAATAGGGAGCTGTAAATGAGCAAACCAGTTAAATTAAATAAAATAAAGTCCTCTTGTTCATATTTCTGTGTACTTGGGCAAATAATTTTGATCCCTGGAAACAATACTATATGAACCTACGAAGAAAGATGGGTGCAGATCCATAACCCTCTACAGCTTGGTTCACATTAAATTATCAGTCTTTTATGGTATCTCTTTACAGAAATTGTGCTTAGATTTTCATCATACAAAAGTATGTCTCTACAGAAATCCAATGCCATAAGTAGACCTCGGTAAAATCACCTGGCAGGACAGACTGGAGCTCCTCTCCTAAGGATCTGCAATCTAAAAATTTGGAAAAAACCTGCATCTTAATTTTTGGACATTGGAAGAGTGTGCTGTCTACATATTATGCTTCATGTTAGTCTCATCCTCCAAGGAGGCTGAGAGTGGTGGTCACTGTCCTAGGAGTTGCCTAGCAGGGAGATGAAGGCTCAGGTAGCAGTAGCCATTCATTTTCTGAACTAGATCCTACTACTCAACCCGAAGTGCACTATTGTGTGAAATGGACTTTGTTTTATCAAAGGATGCCTTTCAGTCAGCATATTTGGAAATCAAAGCTGAATTTCCTCATGGAAATATCTACTTTGAGAATATATGTACTCTGTGCAAATTGTTTAAACAGAATGGTATGAACAATATGCTTATGGAGCTAGAAATATCAACAACATGAGATTTTTGTGTTGGAGGATATCTTTAAGATTTTACCAAGTTATCTTGTTAGTGTGGTCACATTTTGTCTAATGAGTAACTGAACACACAAATTCTACTTTCTTTTTCTCTAGATGTGTCATTACAACTGCTTACTATTTAAATCATGCAATTGTAGAAGTTTTAACCAAAAATAATTTATTAATAAATACTCAACCATACATACATCCTATATTTTATACATCCAGCTGTGGCTGGATAACAAAGTTGCCTACTATCACCTAAACAAATAGCAGTGGGAAAATCTGAATTTCTCATAGAGGGTTGATCATCCCCTTGAAAAATGTCTCTTGAAGCACACCAGATACCGAAGGAATTCTCTGATGTTTTGATCACACTGTCCTCTATCTTTGCCATAGAAACTCAGAAGGCAGACCTGACCCCAAACCCTGAAGTCCTAGATCAGCCTTGGAGTTTTCTGATGTTCTTTTCTGTCTACAAACAGCTCACCTCCTTCAGAGGTACATGCATGAGTCTCCCAACAGTCAAGTGAAGGTCTTAACAGGGCATATTTCAAAGCAGATACAGGTGCACACATCTATATTCTTGTCACTGTTTTCAGTTGAAATATGGACAATTCAAACTACATGTCTACTACTATCTTTACCTACATTTGAACTCTTAATAACCTGTTTGTAAGCTTCCAGTATAACAAAGTCTCTTAACACATACTTGCCTCAAATGGGTAAGAGAACATTTATTTCTATAGGATTATTCATATTTGAATGTTTTGTTGGTCTGGTGTCTCAGATCCTTGTCCTGTAAAAGGCTGCATGTGTGACACCCAACAAATAAGATAGGGACACAGTAACTGACACACTAAGCACACAGAGCCAAAGCAAGCAGTGACTGGAAGTGACCTCAGAGCTTTTTCAGTCATTCATTCAGTCCCAAGGCAGGAGCAGCTCTACCTAGAGCATACCTGGCAAGTGTTTATCTAATCTGCCCCCCAAAACCTTCTGATTTTCAGAGTGCCACAGTTTCCTCAGACTGCTCTAGTTTTAGCACTGGAAAACTCTTTCTAATGTCTAATATGAATCTTCCATGTTGCTATTTAAACTCTTCTTGTCCTAGCTGCTTCTGTCCCATACTTGAATACCAGAATTTCCCTCAAATTCTGCCCAGTAAAACTGATGCAAATCTTTTCAGGCTTTCCTCCCAAGTAATTTTTTTCAAATGGTTTGTAGTTTTCATCATTCTCTCTTATACGGTCTCCAATTGAGTTAAACTTCTACACCGAGATGCCCAAAAGCAGTCATGCTTCTCCAGCAGACTTTTCCGGTGGCAAGGGGAATGGAAAGATCTCTTCAGCTGCCTCCTCATATATCCACTCTTATTTATAAAACTCAGTAAGACATGTTGCTTTTTCTGCAGTAGTTGGACATCTTTGACTCACATTCTCTTTACAAGCCTGTGCCATCCTTAGAGAATTTCTTACACAGGTACTGTGAATTGGCAGTTCCTGACAAAGCCACCCTGACTCTTTCCTCAAACTTCTGTTTTCTCTGCAGTCCGAGAAAACAGGTAATTTGATTATTTGTTCTAGCATTTTGTAAGAACTGAAGTTGAGATGATGGTCTACACTTAACAGCAGGTACCAGGTACAACCATTTACTACTATTTTGACAATATACCCCTTTCTAAAACTACAAGCAGAGCCCGAGTTTTTTCCTCTAGATTTTTTTAAGTATCCTACAGTGAAGCCCATCAGACTCAGCTGATCTGAAAGCATCTAATGAGTAGTCTCATCAACTCCAATGAGATGCATGTGCTCAAAGTTAAGCCTGTACTCAAGTGCTTTGCTGGACCAGGGCCAGAAAGCTCAGCACTTTACAGAACAAAGCTGCTTTAAGTTTTCCTGATTGGCAGTGGAAATACAGGACCATCGAAAGACCATGTGTCCACACCTTACATGGGTCAGGCACAGTGTAAGAACATACGTTACACAGCAGTGCATCGCACTTCCCTAAGGGAAAATGTGAAGCTGTTTTCAGGTTAGGAGGAGTGATCAGATCCACTATTTTTAGTTAAAAAAAAAGTCTCTACATGATCTATCACCCCAGAATTACTACTGATATAGCAGCCTTTTCTTGCATCTCTGTGATGCAAAGACCCTGTTTAAAATGTGAGAAAACAAACTGGTATAACAGCACTTTTGTGCAGCAGCAACTCTGGTAATAAACAAGTAAAAGAATTGTGGTTTTGAAAGGGCTGCTGAACTATTTGTGGGAAGTCCTTGGGTTTCTGGGCCACTTAATTCAGGACCCATATCTACCGCAAAGGTAACAGAATCCAAGTGTAAATTTTAATAATTGCAGCAGCAATTACTTTTAGTTCTTGGCAGTTCATTACTGACTGCACAATTCCAGAGGCTCTCGTTAAATGGTCCATGGAATGAATCAGGCATGGAATTAACCTATTTTGAGTTCCCTGAAGCTTATGTCCCATGAAGGAGTATTCACATACCTCTCTTGGGGCCAATCCTGAAAGCCCTTCTTCATACGAGTAATCCTTACCCACACCAGACTGCTGTTGACTTCAGTGCCAGCATTTGTGCTAGCAAAGACTGCACTCATGAGTAATCATTTGCAGGATTGGGTACATGGTTTTCATGTTCTATTTGACAAAAGCAAATTACTTGTGGGCACAGACCCAAGTCCACATGAAAAATTACACTTATTTGTTTAAAAAGAAACAGCATTTCTGTTACATTCTTCCCTCCTTTCTAATTGCAAGCACATTTATGTTCTGTCCTAACAGAGGCAAATGCCAGTGAGATTGGGTGCAGTGGTTGTGAATCATTATTAACTGCACAGCGTTGTTCATATGCCAGTTGTGATGATTCGTGGTCTGTCTGCTAGAATTCCCTAGGGAAACAACATGTGGGATAGGGTAAAGCTAAACAGAGGGCTAACAACTATCAAAAAGTTCCTTCTCTTTTTTAAAGCTTCCCTTTTCAAATGTTTTGCTTAAAGAAAATCCAAAAGAAAATCTATTTTTTCCCCCATATTTTTTCTTTTAGTCTAAAGCCTGCAAGGATGAAGAGAGAGTCCTGCCGGGTTCCAGCTCCTTTCCTTTCCAGCCAAAGTCAGCAACAGATTCGGAAGGTATTAGTGTACTGTTTCCTGAGGTTGTTTTAGTGTTGTCCGTGCTATGGCATGGCATGTTGTCCACATGTTTATAGGCTGTTCGTGGCATTGCTCACAGGCAGTGGGTGGATGCTGGAAGCTGCATGATGGGCAGACAGACTCTTCAACACAAAGAGTTTTAGTGCTGAGCTGGTGTAACCAAGAGCAAAGCAGATCCTAAAATTCACTGTCTGATTGGGCTCCTCTACACTGCTATCTCTGTGTGTCTTCTCAGCACCTTTAATGCACGGCCTTTTGAAACCAATCTTAAAGCTGTGACTGGAAGATTGTACAGTAGTATTATCTCTATGGAGAACAAAGCTAGTGCTTTAAAGATAAGCTGCTCAGTTCGTTTTTCCTTCTAGCTCTGTTTTGGTCAGTACCTGATTAGGACCTGACAAAATTGTCTGATTTTTCTTATATGAATAATATAACTAAACCCTCCTCTATTTCTGTCAAAGGAGCGGGTTAGCTGGAGTCAATGAAAGTTTCAATTCATTTAAAGAAAGCAGAAGTGAGTTTAAATTAATAATTTTCTACATTTATTGAAGTCTTTACAGTGGAGTCTTTCTTTTCTTCTTTTTTCTTTTTTTTTTTTTTTTTTCCTTTTCTTTTTCTTCCTATAGTGTACAGACAGGTGTGGAGTTAAAATAGAAGCCAGGTGTCATGTGAGCTGGTGTTATCCCAAACTGCTTCTCATAATTCTTCAGTAGTAACTGGTCTGTGCCAGCGATGTCTCCAGTTTATCTAGTGGAAACATCACGTTGAGCCAGATACTATAATGATTTTTCATCTTTGGAATATTATGACTCAAATGAGACTGGAAAATTCATTTTCATAATTTAAATTTAGATCTCCAAAAGAAAAAGATCAGGGGCTAATCTTTCAAAGTCTCTCTCCCATACTCAGTCTTTAGCCCTGAGTGCAGAAAACCTTTACTCAAAACCTGCAGACCCAGTTATGTCTGAGGATTTTGAAGAACATGACAACAAAGGTGCTAAATTGGTGAAACCCTTGCCTAGGCAATATCAAGTTGGAGCCTTTGCTCCACTTTTGGGACATAAAATTCAATTCCCTGCTAACACTGAAGAAATGTCATTGGCTAACTTATGGTAAGCGCAGCAGAGAAGCTGCCACTTATCTTTCTGTATTAAACCTTATCATAGAAATTTTTTAAGCATTTAATTTTTGTAAAGCTTTTAAAACACTTCAGGCATTCGAGGACTTTTACAGCATGTTAAGCATGAAAAAAGCAGTGTCATGAAAGCAGAATACCAGGGACAGTGCAAGGGTTTCACAGTGTAGCTTGAAAATTGTCTTCCAAAATGCATGAAACCAGAGCATAGGGACTTCTGATCATAGGTCCAACTTACTGCTCTTCCTTAAGGGTACTGTTTAACCCCTTCATAAACTTACAGGGTTCATCATGGCATTGGCTAATTTTTCCTCCCTCAGACTCCAGATTGAAAGACTGTCCCAGACTCCACTGTTTTTACTAGCTGGAATTTATGCATACGGTCCTTCTTCCATGGCCATATATATAGTGTTTGTGTCATAAATAACTAGAAAGCAGACACAAAATCAATATGTGGAAAGCTAAGGCTTAAAATGTGGTATAATGTTTTAATGATCCCACGTAGGGCAATAAAGAGCTCTGGCACTGAATAGGGGACAAGCTAACCAGAAACTCAGCTCTTCCAAAAAAGCCAGGCACTCAAAACAACTGACACTGAAGTGGAAGACAATCAAAACCAGATTGAGATTCACAGAGACACAGTGATAGATCCGTCAAGCCCAGTCATGCACACAGCCAGCCCCATAAACAACCTCTAGGTATCATTTTTGTTGGAGTGCAGCCACCAGCTGCTCTGAGCCGACAGCGACCCCACTGCGAGGCTCTGCTGCTGACCTCCGATGCTTTAATTCCTCTGCATGCATATTTTAACATTATTACAAAAGGTTTCATTTACAATTCACAGGCTGAGCAACAATGAGTACATTTCGTGGAGGTCAGCCTCAACCATTCCTCCTAGTGATGGAATTATAGTTTAAACAGCTGGAGCACGGTCCCAGGAGGGACACTGGGATATGGTTCCTTTACAGCAGAATAAATCCATCAGGCATATTTCATGTGTCCGATAACATTAATAGATATCAGGGCTTTTTAATATTTAATGAATTCACTTCGAGGTTGTTTACTAGGGAAAGAGCAATCAGAAAGGTGATCAGAGCCTTTTGATCTGTAATGATAACAACAAACCCCGAATCTCAGCCAATGGGGCCAGCCTCTCTCTCTCCCCTCACCCTCCTGCTGCCACTCTGAGCCCTATCAGAAGAAGCTCCCTCATGCAAGACCTGATTCAGCTTCAGAACGTGCAAGAGTGTTTTTAGTTTCGTGGTTCAAAAGTTAATCATTTCCATGTTTCCCACAATTTAATAGAGATGCCAGAAACCGTCAAATAGCTTTCAGTTTGGTGATGAAGAAAACAGGAAAGGGAAGACAACTTGCAGAGGCATAAAGCAAACAGTGTACCACTAACAGAAGCCAGAATGAGCCTGGGTGTGCTAATGAATGTTATGTCCATTAGCACAGAGATCTCACTGAATGTGAGCTTTGGCAGTGACTCTCTTTACTAATGGTCTTTGGTCTTAATATTGCCATCATATGTTTCCTTTTTAATTTTGCTATAATACCCAGTTTATTAGAGATTAGAGGATTTCAGTTGTATAGCAGCTTGCTTTTCCTTCCTTCCTCTATTTCATGCCCTTATTTTTACTATACTTTATCAAGTTTGGTTTGACTGAGGAACTAGGAGGAATTATTTAGAGGAGATGTGTGTTGATATGTACCTCTTATTCAGAGTTTTCAGACACATCTCTAGTTACAGAGGATTTTTGGATTTAGGATTAATTTTCTCTGCATCAGAGCAAGTGTGAAGTAGCAGATTTTTGAAGGTGAAAGATGTGCAACCTGTTTCTCAGTGGGATAGCTTCAACTGGTGTGAAGAGGAGCACAAGAGACACAGGTTATGTTCCTGCAGAATATGAAACAGACATCGCAGCTCAGTTGTTCTGGAATCACTGGGATTTGGGATGAACATGCAAGTTTACACATGCAGATTCACTGAGATCATGAAAAGGTCTACTCAGTCCCCAGAAATGGCCGATACTCATTTAAATATACAAGGCTATGGTGTGAGTCATCCCACTGACATTGCTGACCTTGGCCAAGGCAGATATGAAGAACTTCTCAGAGCTGGTATGTTCAGGAGAGATATGGAAACAGCAAGCACCTCCACATGAGGCATCAGCCATCTGATGAGGCATCAATCCATTTGATCACCTGCATGCAGAGGGACCTGAATTCAAACTGGAAAGGTGCAGAGAAAGGGCAGTAGTAGGATGAGAGGAAACAAATTTCTTCTATTTTCTTATAATCTAGCATACCAAAAGCTCGGGGGAACAGGACTGCTTTTTGTACTCTTGGAGGTGGGAGAAGAAGGGCAGGACATAGAAAAAATTGTTTCAGTTGGAGGATGCTGTTGAAAGCTGAATAGAGTACCCATGAATAAATATATTTGGAAATTAGAAGTTGATTAGAGGTTAGAAGTAGATAAAGGAGTGAGGATTTGGAATAAGGAGTAGTAAGAGTGAAATCTTAGCTCACATTCAGATGGACACTGATACATTTTACACCACTTACAGAAGTGATTGTATCATTGACTGTAGTAAAAGCCGTTCGATTTCACAGTGTTAAAGACACCCTTCTATCTTATGCTGGTGCATGAATGTAGATTTGGGAGCTGTGTCCGTTTTCCCTTCATCTTGCGCTCAAAATTTGTATTAATATCTACTTCTGAGCTACAAGCAAGTTAGTCCAGAATGTCAGACTTCATTCATAATTTTTGTGCTTAATTTGTCAACATTCATCAGAAATAGGCTGTATCTCTGGGCGAAAAACTTTTAGCAGATTACCCAGGGTTACCAGTTTAGAAGAATGAGTTGCTGTGAAAATTGGTGAACTGTGTAGAGAAACACATTGCATGTGAAAGCCATTAGGATTGTTCACTTGCAGGTTTTTTATTTTTTCTTGTTACTGTTTGGTTTTCAGATTTTCTGTTCCTTCAAAAGTGGAGAAGTAAGCAGATGGTGGATTTCCTGAGAGCCAGGGCTGTTCCACTGATGAAGTGCTGTCATTCTTAGTAAGAAAATCACCACCAGCCTTCACCTTTTAAAAGAAAATAATTTCAGGTAGAAGCACATTGAAAATAATTTCAAAGCACTAAACCAGTAGCAGATGTTCAGATATGATTTAGGAATATTTATCTGCTTTGGCAATGAATACACAGAGATTGTTTTTAGGAGACACTGGGTACCTCTCCACTGCTGTCCCCTTTTCCTTTTGCTTATTAATGACTAGAGGTTAAATAAAAGGCTCAGCTGTAGCCCTGCTAAATGAATGATATAAAGAACAGGTAAAAATACCTGCTTGGTAGAAGAAATTATTTAGCTTTGCATCAGGATGTGATGTCAGATGCTGATATTTGAGATTTACTTGCAAAGGAGCTTTCTTGGAAACATCTTATTGTATAGAAAATTAATGGCAAGAAGAAAAGCAAGCTGATCCTTTTACTTCTTCCTCCTTCTTTCGATTTGTCAAAACTTTTTAATTAATATACTTTGGAAATACAAAAAAATTCTGGAGGACAAAGGACCAGAGACCTCCCTTTGGAAAATGAACCTGCTCTGGAACAAAAATTGAAAGCAATGAAAGCTGAAACTAATTTCCAGATGGAATAAATTGTTTCCAGGGTTTCTTGAGATTTTGGTCAACATATTGTACAGCTGAAGCTAAAGTTGCTAATTTTACCAAGGGAAAATATCTCAACAGGGACACACTCCCTTTGAGACTCTGTATGCTGCTTGTGCTCTTCTGTTTCACCTTAGCTATCTGTTTTGTCCCATCTCTGAAGGCAGGGCACACATCTTGCCAAGACCGTCACTGGCACCCTCTTGGAGTTACAGCCTTGCAAGCCTTGAATCCCTGCATTGCTTCAGAGTCACCTAAACAGCCCCTGAATCTTGTCAGCCTCCAAACGTGGGCGACTGGGCAAATTTTATCTGATTGGAGCAGGGTGGGTCTGGTTTATTTATTGGTTAATTAAGTGTAATATCCTTGACAAGGTGCCTTATTGACATTGCAGCAAATTAAAGACCTTATTATGCGACAAACACTGTCATCACTCAAGCAAAACTTAGTTCAGAGGGGAATTTTGCTGGAGAAAGGACCGCTGTGTTTGAACTCACTGTTTATTCGAATAACCTCCATTGCAGCATATGGAAAAGTATTCTAGGGTCGAAAGATGAGATTCATCTCCATAATTTGCCTGTTGCCCCTCTGCCAAGATTGCCAACAGTGACTGTCTTTTTGATGCAGACACCTGCCTGGAGGAAAAATCCCTTCTATTTCTCAAGGCCAGGTGACCAGACATGGTGGTACATGGCTGCATCTGCGTTTGAACCTGTGATATGTAAGGTGGGGTGAAAGATTCTGGTTATCCAGTCAGTGGAGAATACTTATTTTTAAAAGAAAAAGTCCTCATTAAAGTACAACAATATTTCCACACCATGAAATTACTCCTTTCCAAGAAAAGGAGGGAAAAAGGCCTTCTTAAAGCTTTTAAAAACAATAAAAACTGTTTGTTTAATAAGTGCTCTTTTGCATGCTTGCCAACAGCACAAACCATATTATCGAGAACAGTCATCTGTTTAGGGTTTCCAATGTTAAATAAAACCTCAACCAAGCACAAATTTGAGAACAGGCTGAAAACACTCCACTCACTGGCAGTTTATTCTCCAGCACACAGGACTGGTGCTCAGGGATAGTTTTCCATATGACCTGGAAGGCTTCTATCAGCCACCACTAGCATTCAGTTCCTGCCTATAGGCGTGATCCATGATTTGTCTTACATTATATATTGGAATTCAAGGGGGAACATATTTGTTCATAGCTGAAGGATCTACCTATGTTATTCACAATTACTGTATTCCAGGCTCTGGGGTTTTGGCTGGCTGATCCGAGGTGGTCTTAGAGAAGATATGTGCGAGGCAGTGAGACAGCACAGGATCCCTAATTTCCCATGGGCCTGTAGAGTCACAGAGGGCTGACCTATGCTGAAGAAAGGCTAGAGAGTGATGGGTTGTATCTTGGGAATTTTGCATTTTCTGTAGCTCTAGGTAATTTCTAGAGCCCTCTATCTCTGTGGATGCATTTCTTCTTGGCTCAGAGTGGGTGCTTCTCAATGCCACTCTACAATATGGCCAGCCAGAGCTGAGACAGACTACCGATGAGCATCTCCTGCTACTTAATTAAAGCCCTCCTGGTTTGCATATTTTTGAAATTCAAGTAACAACTGCCTTTTAAATATCTTTATCATTGACCAGTGGAGATTATTTTAATTCATTTCCTGCATAACAATGAAAACCAGAGGTGATATTCTCTTTATCCTGATGGACTAACCCCCTCTCACTGTTGCCGTATCGTTGTGGCAGAGCAGCCCTCCCAAACCGCAGAAGGACTCTCACTCCACAGCGCTGACGTGCCTGCTCATGCATTAATTCTTGTTGGGGTTGAAGGAGGTTTCTGTCTCCTGAGACACTCCTGTCTCTGCTAGCTCTACCTGGCGAACTCTATCACAGAGCAGTTACTGGGGAGATGCATACCATTCAGCTGGGGAGAAACACTATATGCTACCCTCCTCCTCCTCCTCCTCCTCCTCCCTTCTGCATGTCAAAAGAGATACTGAATAGGAGGGATTCTGGCTCTGACAGTGGCTGACAACTCCGATCAATAGCTGTTGTTTGAAAAATATACTAATTAAATTATTAGAGCTTTCTTGCAACAACACCATCTCCTCAGACCAGAACCTACAGAATAAGATCCTGTCTACAGCCCCCTTACCCCTTATAAAACAAAGCAAGAGAGGAGGTTTGGATATGCTTTGTGTTCTTAGAGGAATAACTATCGCACCGCTGTGGGATTAGTGGTAAAAGCTGTGAGGTTTATTCACCCACAAAACCCATTATTTTCCAAACAGAATGGCACATGTTAGGGCAACACACATGTCATTAGGAAGCAAGAAGTTTGTTTACCTTGCTTAATATAGAATTGTTTCCAGTTTAATGGCTTTCTGTTAAAATGTTACCCACAATATATATTTTTTGTTCTCTCCCAGCAACCAAATTACAGACTGATTTTTTTTTTTTTTCCATTGGGGAGGGCAAAGGTGGTATAATGATCCACAATTTTCCCTCAAACATGTTATTCATATTTTATTAACCAAGTAAATTATTTAAACATGTTCACTTACACACATGCCTCCTCTTATACACATGCCACACATTCTTGCCAGTGCAGCCTACCTAGATGTAATGAGATGCTCTTCTCAGCATCTTCTTGCCCAATCAGACTGTAATTAAGCCTATGAAGATGCAGGTAAATGTGCAAGATGCCTGTTTAATTAAAAACGAAAATGAGGGTTTAAGTATCAATTTGTGTTCTATTCAATTATCTGCAAGATTCGTAGAGCAACTTTACCTTTCAGTACCATTTAATTAAAAAAAAAAAAAAAAACACAACAAAAAAACCCAACAAAGCCCAACCAAAACAAAGCACAGAGCTAAACCTAAACCTAACCCACCCTAAATTCATACTTCCATATGGCACGGTTACTTCCACATGCAGGAGAAATGTTGGTATATTACAAAAAAATCCCATGAAAAACAAAATGATTGCATCAATTCATGGAGGAGAAAAAAAAAACAAACCTAAAACACAGTGCTGTCAGAACACAGCAGACTGAGTCAATGTATAGCTTGCATATGGAAACAATGACATGATTGTTTACTCACTGGTTTAATGATATTCACTTTCTCCTAATGGCAATGTTGAAAATGTGAATGCCAGATGTTGAGCCTACAGCACAGAAGCGATGAACACTGGAAGGTCTATAGAAAGGAATTTATCCTGACATCAAAATATAGTGTAACTCTTCAGTTTATTAATGCTGTGTGTGGTTTTTTTTTTTTAATTTATAAAAAGAAATAGTTTCTTGTTTGTAGTTTAAATTTCCATATTTTATAACAGTTCAGCAACAAATTTACATATTTCCTGGAATCTGCAGATATAAAAGCGGTAAAACACTCCAGGCATTATTAGATAGTAGATTATAACCCATTACTATTGTTTCAATTAGCAATGTAAAAGTGACCTGCAGTGTTCAGATGACCCACTAATGGATTTAAATGCTTTCAAATATTAATGCAGGTTTTCTAAAGATGAATCCCAAACCCATTATTCCTGGAATAACCGTGAGCTGAAAAGCTGGCAATGATTGTGCATTATGTGGAAAGGCTCATGGTTAATTAAATGAATACCTAGCATTACACTGTTCACTTTAGTGCTACAAAATTATTTCTCATTGATTTTTACATTCTGAGCCCGTGATTCAATTTACTTCTGCAATTTGTGTTGTTGTGTCAATAAAACAGAACTGCTTGAAGATGGAAGCATTAGAGAAGGATACATACATTAAGACCCAACAAAAACTGTAGTTTTTCTATTTTTCTCCCTATTGAAATATAATTTGTAGGCATTGCTTTGTTGTGTATTATTAATACAATTTTTGTTTGTTTCCATCTGCTCTTTCTTCATTTTTATATTCAGGAACTGCAATGTTAGTGATTGCTTAGGGGTGAGCAGCTAATTTTTCAGTAACAAGTTCTCCTACTATCAAGAACAAAAGCACCATCAACACAAGTCTGTTATTTCATGTTAAATGGACTAGAAGGGCTCAATTCATCAAAGCAATCATGCTGGAGAGTCAGGAGTTTTTAATTCAGCAAATATATGAAGTTGAATTTTTAAATTATTAAAATGGAGAATTCTGAGAAGTGAATGCAGAATCAGAAACAGCCCTGCATAGTTTTTGGGAAATGCCTGTTCTCTTTGGTGTACAAAACTGCATGGAAGAAGGGGGAGAAATTCTTTCCATTAAGATGCTCACTGAGAAAAACGGATGCGAGTAAGCTCTCTAGTGGGTTGTAACACTTAGCTGCTGTTCTTTAGGATAAGTTTTCTGTCTGAAGAGGGGCTTGTGCGCTACTTCTGCACATTTTCCATGATTTGGTTGATAATTCTCTCAAGGATCTTTGGTCTTGGCCACCTGTGAGTGTCTGCAGAACACATGTATTTTATAACATCCGAAAATATTTTAAATTAATCCCATTTATACTTGTGTTATGCTATGCACAAGGTGAATGCAGTAACATTTGCCTCACCTTTCTCTTGGGACTTCAAGTAAATTTGATCTCCAGGGTCAAAAAGAATTAAGAATGAGCACTGCATGTCAAACTCTAAGCCCTCTGCCCAGTCAGACAGGAATCAGACTCCATGATGGGTTTGGATAATAGCAAGTTCTCAGCAGAAATGCACTTACAGATCTACTTCTGCTGCATTGTACCTAAATGATTCATCTGATGGTCATTGTTATTTTCAAGGTAACTTTTTTAAGTGGGTGTGCAAATCTCAATTTTCTTACATCAGGAAAAAAGAAGAGTAATTCCATTTAGAACCAGTGGAACTGTAATGATGTAAAATCAGTGTAGGTGAGATGATAATCAGGCCCACACTGTTCATTGTGTGACACAGTCCTGTAATCACTTACTTGCATGAGTAATGCTGTCTTCAGGAAGTTCACCGAGTTCAATTGGATTATTTGCATGAGTAAGCATCCCCTCATGTGTGTGCACCCTATTTTCATATGTTTAATGCTTCCAAAAGGGAAACTAACTATAAACCAGCATTGTGAAGAAACAGAAGATATAAACCACTTTAATTAACCTGTAAAAATTGATTTAAATTAGAAATCTAAAAGATATACAAAAACCAAGGAGGACAAATTTGGTTTTGCTTCAGGGCATTGCTTTTTAGAAACCAGAAGGTGTGGCAGAAAATCCTATTCAAAGTTAGGATCATTATAATCTCAGATAATTAAATGGCTAGGGAGCTATTTTGTGTTCACCAGCTAGGACAATGCATTCAGAACTAAAATGCACTTATGTGTAGCCTCACTTAGAGCATTAGCCATTACTTGAACCTTGACCATGAGCACTCAGTGTGACAGTAACCAGTTTTACATCTAGACCCAGCTAAATGAGGATGCATGTTTGTGATATAGATTAGAGACTTACTCCTTCTGATGGCAGAAAAAAACAGAAGGTTTGCAACTGGCTTAACTGGAAAAAGATCTGGCTCTCATTACTAAAGGTAAGAGCTCTGAATGTAATTAAAGATTTCCTACAAAATGGGATCACTGTGTCAGGATTCTTACAAAGGAAGAATTTCATGCTATGCTATGATCTGTAGGTAAATGCTACTTACGTACTTTGTATTTTTAGTGGATGGAAATGTCATTTATTCATTAAAATGTGAAAAAATCTTCTAGCCACTATATTCCTGTAATGAACTTGTTCTCATTTTATTGCTCTCTGGAATGCCATTTCCTTTTCTTTTCCACTTAGCAGAAAAAATGTAAATACAATTATTTCCCCCTTGTTATGTTGTCCATTATGCTATAAAATAGAGTGAACAAACTCTACTAGTTTGGCTTGCAGAGTCGCTTCCTGAACCTGAACTGAAGAAAGCCAGCTGTGCTGTAGTTGCACATCACTCAGCTGTAAGAAGGTGGTGGTGGATAGGAGATGCAGTTTTAGGGACTTCCATGGCACAGGGACTGCAATTCCGTGACAGGTAGGATCATGCAGGCAAAACTCCCATTAATAATAGTGGCTGTTTTCCTTAAGTGAGAAGTACAGGTCTGGATTCAGCAAGTTGCAATTGAATGATCTGATCACAACTGATGAGCGTACCAAAAGCCAGATCTGAGGGAGGATTTAGGACACATAATTAGCGTCAAGATGAAGTTTAAGAAGTATATGAGCAAGTCATTGAAGTTTCCCATCTCCCAGGCTGCTGAAACTCCTACCTTTATGCAGCTAGACACTCTTACACAGTCATGGCCTATCTTCTCTAGTCCTTATTCTGAGTGAGGGAAATTTTCTGTCCTTTCTATTCAATGGTTAACTTCAAGAAAGAGGGAACTTCTGCAATGGAGGTAGAAACAACAAAAAGAGGACTTCAAACCTAGCCTGCTCCTCAGGTTGGTGTACTGAGCATCAGGATGCCCTTATGCAGTCCTCCTTTGGTGGTCGTTTCTACAGGCAAAACCTATGCCGGTGAGCCTGTCTCTAAAGAATGACTGAGACAGCATTGTGATTCTGGGTCATGAATGTGAGTCTTAGGTATGTAAAAGAGGACTGAAATAAAGAACCTGACTCAAAAAAGTAGATGAGGTTTTAGATGTCTCTCTCACCAGCATTTTCTCCTGTCTACTTATTATGTATCTAATGTGCCAGCTGGAAGCCACTGTGTGGGGACCTTACACTAGCACATGAGTGCCTGGTTCTGGGCTTTTCTGGTTACCACAAGTCAGCACAGATTATGCACATCCATCCTGCTCCAGCTGGGATGGGAAACAGAGTGAAGGGAATCTTTTCTCTACTGGCTGTGTACACAGAGAGGTTGTCTTCAAACCTGTTTTCTTTGGTATCACTGTTAGCAGAGATGTGAGCACCAAAATCCTGTAAAGGCGAATTCACTGCTGCTTTGGAGACACTGTGGTCCCGGTTCAGACTTGGGTGCAACTTCATCTCAGTCAAATCTCTGACTCTGAATTTCTCAGAGTAAGAAAGGCTGATCTGAGTTTAAGAATTTACTATTGACTATCTCTTTTTTTGTGCGTTTAGAAATAGACGTTGCTTCTGATAGTTGTTCACACAATCCTGTATTTCTTACCGCTTGTTTTAAAAAGAGAATTTTGCAAAGGCAAGACAACAGAATTTGGTCCTTTTTAGATACGCATGTGCTCTGATTACAAGTATTCAAGATTAAATTACATGAACAGAAAAACAAATATCCTGTGCAAAAGCTATTTTGTAAAAGCTATATAGTCTAATTAGAAAGACAGAAACAGAAAATATTATAGCAATAAAGAATTAGAACACAATAAAGAATATAGATTTTAGAAATTTATTGTAGACTACCAACACCATGTATGGATTATACAGCTGTGAGGAAGTCATTTGGGGAAATATTTACTTACTAATACAGTAAGTGTAACTGTTGAAGGCTGGCAGTATCCATTCTGTATTTTTGATAAAAATTCTGTATTTTTGATAAAAAATAAAAAGGAGATTATTGTTTGGACAAAGGACATAACGAGTTTCTACAAATTAGGAAAGCAAGATAGCAGTTACATGTGCAAGATTTATTATTAATTATGAGAAATATGTCTGAATTTGGAAAAAATTCTGAAAAAAAAAAAGGAAGGTATGGGGTAAAGATTTTTTTTTATACTAAGATAAAAAAATCTGAAACTGCATTTTATGCAAAGACTGAAGTGAATTCAGATCCTTTGTTATGGTTCACATATTTTCAGCTTCCCACGTTTAATCATAACAGCCTCCTTGTGGTTTAATTATGATCAGAGTTCTGAAGATGATTCAACCACTTGCACTGAGAATTTGACTTGCATTGATCAGAAAAAAAAAAAAATCTCCAAGTCTTAATTAACCATTTAAGTGAAAAACATTCCTTTCCTGAGACTCTGCCTTATGCTATGATAAACTAAAGATGCATAAACCGTGAGTCATAACCTGGGAAAAATATATAATAGCTGCTTATGGGCTGTAAATAAGATTGCAATTAAGTATGTTGGTATGAATTTAACCCCTTTGTACACAAGCTTTTGCATGGGTTTCATACTGGAATTACCCAGATTTGGGCAAGAAGTAGTGGATATATACTGCATACAATTAATGTATATCTCGGGTATGGCTATTTGCTATAGGTAGTCCCTACAAAAGTATGTGTGCGTTTTTCAGAAGTGCTTATTTTGGCTATATCATGCACTGAATTCAGTGGGTCCAGAGGGAGGTGGAGGCTGAATGCTTGTCAAAATCCCATTCCCCATGCATAAAGATTCTTGACAACAGCATCAATAGGAGTGCAAATGCTCTAGGTATTCTGCTCTAATTTTCCTGAGAATTTCAGTTTAAAACGAAGCAAGTCCTCTAGCTGCTGCAAATTTCACAAACAATTATGAGAACTGATCCTGAGACTCCTTACACCTTTTCTAGCTCAATGACTAATTTTAGTGGCTTGATAGAAGCAAGTTCAGCTAAATTTTGTCCTTGACATCACTTGCATTGAAAAACCTTGTCCAAAAAATGACTTGAAAGGTGAGGGTATGTTGCTGTAAAACTTGATCAACAACCAAATCTGCACAATTCTTCCATTTGACAATTAAATTTTTGTTCACTTGATAATTTTAGCTTTAAATCAGGTGAAATTGTGAGGTAGTATAAACATACCTGCTCACTCACATGAGGAAATTCAGCAAATAAAATCAAGTCATTTACATAAACATTGGATGAACATACATATGCTTTCCATACACTGACCCAAACTTCAGATTAGTTTGAACTATAGATAAATGCACAATACGGAAGAAGAAAATTGAAAAATCAGTTCTTATTTATATGCTGGGAGAATGAGGCTTCTAACAAAGATTTCCACTTCTGCTAGTCCCTAAAGCTTAACAACACTGGAAAAGAATTCCTGTATATGCTGAGATCTGTTCTATGTTAACTTTTCATTTCTTCAGTTTTCAGTCTTATTAGAGATTGTCCAACAGGACTAATCCAGAGAATTTTGTACTCAGAAGGAGCTGCTGGACATTATCACAAATTCTCACCTCAGTGGAACTCTTAAGGTGTCAAGTTGTAACAACTTAATCAAGTGCAGATCTTAAAACCTTAAAAAAATCACTCATGCCTTTGAAAGAAGGCTTAAAATATATGTAGGAAGGAAATGTAAAATTTGACACAATTCCAGCAAATAATTTTTTTTTTTTTAATTTTAAACTGAAATAAAAGACAACTGAAAATTTACATGGAAATTAGTGTGCAGCAACTTTGTTTGAGATAAGATTAAACTGCTGCAATGCTAAAATTTGTTGTTGATAAGGAAGCTCAAATGTATTACACTATGCTGTATTTTGCCTCCCTTTCACTCAGAAAGTGTATTCATTATAATAAATTCACACTTTACTATGTAAAATTCATTCATATAGCCAGAAGCTTATAAAAAGAATATAGACTAAAGAGCAAGTTGCATAATGAGATCTAATCTATGTAAAATAAGTCCCAGTAGAAATGTCCTTCGCTTTGATCATATCCCTTGAAACAAGATCCCCTGCTGGAAACCACAATAAAATGAGAGCTTGGGAAAACTTGTCTGGCAAGCAAGTTAGCTTTTTAAAAACAAAAGCTCGCCAAGCCCACCGACCTCATGATCCCAGGCAAAACATAATTAAGGCTAATAAAATCTTTCAGACTCCCTGAGGCTTAATGGGAGGATAAAGATTTTGGGGGGCTCATGGCATGCTCCTGAGCTCTCCTCTCTACCTCTGTGCAGCTGAAAACCTCAGCTTGCTGCCATGTGCAGGAAGAGTACTCAAGGTCCATCCAGAGGGAGATGGCAATGGGGGGATAACTCCTCAGCACACGTGCATACACGCACACACACATGCACAGACACATGCACACACTCGCCCTGGCCTGCCCCGTCAGGGAATTTAGTAGCCCTTCTGGGTCCCAGAGTATTTTAGTTCTGGCTGGTGTCTGGTTCACAGGGACAATTTCTGAGTTGCTCTTCACTGCCAGCACCGTGGGTGAATCACCACTGCTGGGAGATTATAATGCTAAATTAATTTATTTAAGTACTTTGCTCTTCCAGGATGAAAGGTGTTATGCAAATATAAAATGTCCTTATCATGAACTGAGAACTTAGAAGGACGCATTGTAGTGGCCACTAGTTTAAATTACCAGCAAATAGTGCCCTGTGAGTGAAAGGAAAATGCTAAGAAAACCATTTGTTTCTTCAACAACAGTATTTCCTATATATTGTACTTTAGTCTGTAATACCATAAATCATTTTAAGTTATGAAACAAGATTTTTAAATGGTTGCTTATCAAGGAAACACTGACATCTTAAAAAAGAAATTAAATAATTAATATAGAAGTATGTTATTTTCTTCCTGATGTAGCAGTCTGAGAGTATACAATATACAAACACACTTCTTGAGCACCCGTCAGTGTAACACCCTCCAAGGTAATCACAGATGCTGGGTGCGCAGCAAGACAAGAGGTTGAAGGTGGGGAGCATTCACACCACAGAAGTAAAGCTGGTTGCAACAAAGGACTCATTTTCTTGAATGTAGAGAAGAGGGCAGTTAATTTATTTAATTTTCTGTAGAAATGGTGAGCTTAACCAGTGTCTAGTCACCCATCTGCTGTGCCATGCTCTTGGGATGGAGCTGAGTGATTTGTCCTGCTGTCCTGATTATTCTGAACTGTTCAAATTTTCTGCAGTGTCTGAGCATGCCTGGGTAAATCAGATCTAAATGCTGAGCTTGGCAGCAGTTTTATTCCTTTTCTCTTCCTGCTTTGGCAGTCAGGAGCTCTGGATGGGTTGAAGGTGTTTTCCAGCAGTGGGTTTGTTACCTGTTCGCCCAACCCCACAGTGAAACCCTGCACTTCCTGTGTGCCAGCACATTTGTGCCAGTACCACATCAAGCCCGTCACTGCCACAAGACCTGGGGACACCAGGGCTATCACCAGTTTTTGGTGACAGCTGAAGTCAGGGAAAGGACAAGTTGGCAGAAAGCCAGGGAAGGCACCTTGTCTTGGCCCTCAAAGCTTTCATGGTGAATACTATTTGCCCTTCATTTTGGTCTAATTTGAGGCAGCTGCTCTCTGGTCAGCAGCTGCTCATCCACAGCAACCAGTTGGGGTGTGGGGAGGGGATGGGCAGTATCTCCTGCATCGTGCTGGCATGAGCATCAGAGCACCTGGTGCAGGGGCAAGAGAAACACTCTGGCTCCACCACTCCTCATCCTTACCCAGAATTACTCCCTACCACCCCAAAGGGACCTGCATCACACTGCTAACATTTCAGTAAGCCAGCCTGGCCCCATCTTTCCCCAGCTCTTTCCCTTGTCCCTTTGGTGTAGAGGAGGAGCTTTGTTCCCTGGGTAGCCACAACGGAACAGAGAAAAGGTCTTTGGTGTCTCTCTGTCCCCTGAACACATGGGCAATGCTGTCTGGCCATTTGTGATGAAATGATGGAAAGTAATAATTGTTTCAGTATTTCTTTAATGGCCTTATTCCCCATTTGGCTTCATTTCATAGATACATAAACCAGTTTACAAATATTATCATCAAGGTGGAGTTATGAAAAGCTTATCTAATGTATGACTTTCTTTCAAGACTGTTAGAAGAATTACTTCTGCATAACAAAACCTCAGGAATACACAAGTGATCTTAACAAATACAGTATGACTGCTGTGTGGTTTCCCGTTGCCTTTGTAGTTTCTAAGACGCTATAACATTATTTAATTAGCTAAAATTTCCTCTCTCTTGAGGATGGAAACTCAATGAAATGTCAACAATGCTGTCAGTCTGCTTCAGGCTAAACTCATTACACAAAGGCTCACGATAAAAATAGTCCAAGACAGATTATTTTGTTGCAAAACATAGGCCCACACAACTTATGCCTCAGAAACCAGATGTGGAATCCATGCAAGTGCTGCATTTTGGGGGTTAATGGGACTGTTAAGTTCCACCAGGCAATTATAGATTCTATGTACTTTCACTGTTCTATATACAACCAGCAAAAGGAAAAAGAAAGACTATTAAATCCTGCTAATGATTTCTCACAGACCGTTTGTTGAGGGATATTCTTACATCAGTCAAAGGCTGATGTGAAATCTATATCTTTGCTTTAAAAATTCACCTTCTCCCATCACTGAGAGAGTGAGGAGAGATTGTATTTTAAGTAAAACATGGTGAGGAGCAAAGAAAAAAATTGTTTCACTTACTCTGAATTATAACTGATATTTCAGAATACATGTGCTCATTACTAAGCATAATAAAATTTGGCATTTTCTATTGTCAGAGGGTTTATAAAGGCTAAATTTCTTGATTTATTTAAATAGACAGATAGGAAAGAGCAAACTACAAAAACAAGTGCTATATACTGAAGGCATGTGAATTACCTCCTTCCCAAGGATAATGCAAATTAGAAGTATGTAAAGCTTTGTCTGCACCTGGGATCTTTAATGAGGATAAAGAAAAATCAGACGGAGATTCTCCTGGGAAAAGAGAGGATCGTTATTTGAATAACCTGCAGTGAATTCTAATCAATGCAACGTGACTTTGAAAATGAATGTGGTCTTTCAACCCGCTGTACATGAGCCATAATATTAATCATAACTGCATGGTACAGTAAAGCCCATGACAAATGGTTATTCAGTGGACTAACGAAAAGACCATTCATAGTGGGAGGAAGGTAAGGGCCATATATCCAGTAAATTTTTTAGTTTTGTTTGCAAAAGCATCTGTCTAACTATATACATATATATACACACATATATGTAAGCATGCATGTGTGTGCACACACGTGTCCATATGTGTGTCTCCCATTTTTGAATGTAAGCATGAAATAGGTTTACTTTTCTTCAGGAGTAACATGAACAAGCAGTGTCTTACCCTGTTATGCTTCAAAGAATATTATATAGTGTTACACTAGTTAACACAAAGCTTGGGATCTTTTTCTTTTTTTTTTTTAACCAGGGTTTACTGGATGCATTAGTCATGTATCTTCCAGTGTTTGAAGCCTCTGCTGTGCCTCTGAAAGGCTGGAGGTAATTTGTGTATTCTCTCCACTACTAAGCTTTGTTCACGTTCCTATATTTGTAGGAAGAGCTTAACATAAAGCATGGTTCACTGGCTGCAAAGTAGAAACACAATGCTGATTTATTTACCCAGAGCACAAAACAGAACTTTTATATATTCTTTTTATCTCAAGAATTAAAATCAATAAACTTTTTGACATTTTCACTATTAACATGTTTATATCAGCAAAACAAGCTGTGTCAAAAATCAGATTTTCAAAGAAGCACTTCTAAAGGAAATCAGATGTATTTTGCAATGTATTTTAAGGGATGAGTGCATATTTTAGCCAGAGGGTTATTTATGTAGGATATGGGGAAGTAAATATATTTTGTTCTGTTGATGTGATGTGGTGAGGATGTTCATATATAAGCAGTAAAATGTGACAAGCTATGCCATAAAATGCTATGCACCAAAATGTGTGATGAGATTTTTTTTTTCTTCCCCACTGTGACTATCTCCCACTCCCATGCAAGTGGCATTTGTCACCTTTGCCCATGGGTGGATGCACACTCTGGAGGTCTGGCCAGGCAGCGAGCTCCAGTGTGACAACCCAGCCAAGGACCATGCTGGGGTTTGGGGCTGAGTTGTGTGGAGATGGCAACAGAACCTGTACAACACAGGTGTAACCACATAAATAGATTCACATATATACTAAAGTACAACTGCTGCCCGCAGCAGCCCTCAGGCAAAAGCTCAAGAAGAGCACAAGGGCCTTGAAGGTTAAGCTCAAGATCTGTCAGTCTGGGTAAGAAGCTGACTGCAGAGTTAAAGGCCTTCCACTTGCAATGTCTTGCCATCTGACCCTGGACACTCAAATTGATAACACAAACGTATCATGTATGAGTGATCTGAGGGAAGAGAGGTTGTCTTTCCTATACCTAAAAAAATCAGTATAATAAAAGAATAATAAGAGCAGATCTATGAAAGAAAGGGGAGAGTCACCGTGGATAACTGCTGAGCATGTGCTCAGAGTGCAGAAAGCAAACAAAACCCCTAGAGGTAAATACTATGGGATACCTTGCAGGAGCAGCATCATAAAGAATATATTTGCAGTACTATGTCAACTCATGTTTAAAAAAAAAACAAAACAAACCAACAAACAAACCAAAGAAAGAGCTACCAGGTAATTTGGATCTGTTAGAATAAGGTGGTGGTTGCAGAGAAGCTTAACATGGGTAGCTTCACAAAGTGAAGGGTAGGGGGTGATTTGATCAGTGTGTAAGTATGTTTTGGACAGGAGGTTACTTGAAGAACAGGGATGTTTGATTTAAGGAACAAAAATCTAGAAAGATTCAATTTTTAACAGTAAGAATAATTAGCCTTTTAAATAAGGCATCAAGAAATGAATTGAATTTTCTACTACTTCAAATTTTGAAAAGAAGTCTGGATAACTTTCCAGAGGAGATGCCATAGCTCCTTTGAAAAGTGTGGGCTTGATGTAAGAATGTCTGATGAAATTTTATGTTCTATGTTAATGCAAGCAGTCAAACACAATGATAAAAAGTAGGTGCAGATTCTTTTAGGACTGCTTCCACCTTTCCCCCTTAATACTGGCCAATTTAATGCATATTGTGGTTTAACAGATACCATGGTGGCCCCATAGCTAAATAGTTGTCTGATTGAATCAGTGTTGGTCCACTAAGCCTAGAATCTATGAATTATGCTGTAAACCAGTGGATTAAATAACAGTAACATCATCCACATCAGCCTGACAAAGTTTTGCTTTAGTTGTTTCAAGAACATAAGTGCTTCTCGAGCTAGTCTCAGGGACACATGATAAAGCATATACCTTCCATTGAAGAATATATGTATTTTAAAAGCTTAACAAAAAATTCAGGCTTTCTTGAAGATTTGTGGTAAAGGATGATGAAGGATGGCAGTAAGTCATTTAGTGGTTACAGAGAGGCACCATCACCAGAGTCTTCCACTAGTTCTCTTGCCATTGTCCCTAGACTTAACTTTTTCGAACCTGAAGTTAAGCTGTTATGGCTTACTGCAGTATCTGGGAAGATGTGGGTGTTGCTGTGCCTTATTTTACAACTATCCCTTGGCTTAGTTGCATTTTGTACTGTGAACTTAAAATGTTGGTTTTCTGTTGCTTACTTTTTCTTGTGGAAGACAGTCTTTGCCTATAAGAGGAGAATAAATAGCTAAAGTGGGGGAATACACAGCTCTCACGCTCTTCTCGCAGCAGCTTGGAGCAGCAGGAAGTCAGACTGTCTTCTTGTCATGGACATAGACCTAAGCCATCAAGGGGTCTTTGCACAGCTTTCATGCCAGATGATCAGTTACTCAGAGGAATATAACTTGGTAGCCTCATTCTTCAAGGACAAACAGGGAGTTTAAGTTCTCAGGGGACTTTCCACATTTCTCTTGTGCTTTTCTGGAGGGCATAAGCTCCAGTTGGGTTTCAGGAACAGTGAAGTGGTTTAACCACTTTTTTTTTAACTAAATCACTGCAGGAAAAATTACACTTGAAGCATGAGAAGCACAAGAAAATGCACTTTGAATTTTTCCCAACTCCCTTTTCTCTTTATAGCAACAAGATATTTTGGTTTGATTGAAAAAAAAATCCAAATCTTAAGAAAATAACCATGGAATTTAGATATATCTCTGATTCCAGCTTTAAAAACAAGTGGAATAGCGATATAAGTATTTCAGGCCTCAGTGGTCATCCAGTATGGATTATCTATAGCTTGTTTCTGGATTTTTTCAATGTGTCTTTCTTTGCTAGCCAGTATGGCCCATTTTTTCCTTGAGCTACCATTTTTTTTTTTTTTCTTGATAATATTGTGGTTTACTTCTAAGCTAGCCAGGTCTGAAACCTGAAATCATTAGGACAAAAATTTCACCAACCGGGGCTCAAACTGACCATCCAATTTTCCTGTTCCCTATCCTGGGAAGAAGAGTTTGGATGGAATAACTAAGGAGGATGGTGCCATTAGAAAGATTCTAAAATGATTAAACTAGACTGCTCACAAAGTTGGTTTCTATCTAATCCCAAGTAACTGGAAGATGGTTCTAATATTCTGTTTTTGTTTTTAACGATACCATATCTTTGGATGCTTACGGTACCTATAAGAAGTCTGATCTTTGGTTATATGTGTCTTCAAACACAAACTATTTAAGATCTAAATTTGTCTGTTTCTTGAGGCTAGTTTTGCTCAAACCATTCTGGAAAACTTAATAGGGAATTAGATTTGGATTGTAGAAAACTATCCAATACTTAAAAGAAAGTATAGAAAGAGTTGTGCATTTCTATCAGTCTATATACTCTCTGTCTGTGTTACGGGATTCATCTCCAATTAGCTGAAGAGTTGGCTGTAGGAATTTTATTTTCAAAGCAGTTCTACAACACATCAGCCAGGGAAAGCTTCTTGCATACTTGCTCAAGTCTATTATAAATGCAAGAATCAGCATTGAATGAAAAATCATTAATTCAACAAAGAATAACAATTTGAGTCCATGTGAAGTCACAAAGAGTTTGGCTGCTGGATTTAGTGGAGTCAGCATCACCCATGAGATTCAGCTGCATTTTCACACTATTTGAATGTCATTGGCGATGCTGGAGTTATACAAAGAGAAGTTGTAAAACCACTCCTACCTAACAGAGGGATAGAGATGAAAGAAACCTCACCTCCATCCATCAGAGGAGAGATACATACTTTAAACTGCTTCTTTTGCTCCTATTTCATAGTAGTTGAAAAGACTCTAAGATTTTTCAAATCCCCTTGCACATGTCCTGTTACAGATTTGCAGAATCACAGAATGGTTGAATTTGGAAGGGAATGCTGGAGGTTGTCTAGTCCAATCCCCCTGCTCAAGCAGGATCACCTAGAACTGGTTGCCCAAGACCATATATTCAGCCTGTACTGAATTCACCAGTATTCAGCCTAGATAATGACCACCCTTGATTCAGGGGGAAAAAAAATCTGAACAACTAGTTTGCAGAGCTGATCTAGTGCCTTTTCTCCTACCCACTCTGTGTTCTAACTTTGCTGTCTGGACTCCTTTCAGATGCTCTTTCTTCCTCTTCCACCATCACGACAGACCTGCAGCTTCTGTTTCTGGCAGTCAGATTTGTACCAGAAAACCAGAATATCAGTACAGTGACAATAGCAGCCAAAGTCCTACTTAGCCCTGCTCTACCTTCAGTTCTCTGGTATCACTTTAACTTTGTCCATTTTACATCGCCATGGTATACATGAGCTCCAAAAATAAATTATAAAAGTGGAAAAGTGGGATACCTATTTTCTTGCTTCTTCACCATGGACTCGTGTTAGGTTAGGCACAGAAGCAAAAATAGAAACAATTATGGGGAAGAGATGTCACATGGAAGTAGGCTGATATTCTATATCCTAGTAAAATGATAGCACCAAGGGTGTCCCCAGTTTCTCCTTCTATTAAAAGAAATGGCCTCTCGCAAACATTGTTCAGATAGCTTGGTAACTGCTAGCATCAAATGAAAAACAGCCACTGATAACAGATATGATCCTGTTCCTGCTAACAACGTAGAAAACTGGCAGGATCAGACCCAAAAGAAACAGTAATACAAAGATCGTATGTCTGATTTGAGTCACATAGGTTTATTGATTTATCCAAGGGTTACTGAAATGAAGATCTGGCTCATGGTTCAGGTGAGGATGGGAGGAAAGTGATTACTGCTTTATTACAGGCCTTCCCTGTAGATACAGGGTGTGGAAATAATCAGGGCTGATCTTACAGGGAGTGCAGCAGATGCACAGCATCTGGTCTCTGGTCTCCAAGGCTACATCTATACTAGTAAACTAAACAGGCTTAGGACATGTTTAAGCACTGCTCCATGAGATCCATACTATTTAACCCTTACCACTGTCTCTGGAGTTTGGCCCTTGCCAAGCAGCACTGCCTGGGTTCACAGGTCAGCAGCTGCTATCCCAAGATAGTGGGAATGAGCCCACCTTGTCCTGGGGGAGAAGAGGGTGAGCCATGAGCCCTGTGAGCTGAGGGCTTGAGGTCAGAGGGTAGGCCACCATTTCTCCTACTTATTTGTGTAGATACAGGCAGAAAGAGTCCCCACATGGCTGATTTCTGACTGTCTCACTTTCTGCTGAGATAAAACACATAACCAAAGAATTTTTCCCAAAGAAAGAAAGCCACGTACTTAAATAATTTCCCATTGTCCTTTTGATTACACAGATGGGGGACCAATTTTCATCCCAGCTCTGGCCCCTATACTTAGAAGAAAACTCTTGTGTACAACTGAAGTCCTACAGGCACAAGGCAAATGCTCGTAAGTCTGGTCTTTAACCAGCCAATGCCAGTTTTCCCTGCTCTAGCTCCAGTGCCTAAAATTAACTTGGCCACTTTTTGTTCTCTGGGACACAGAACAAGGTGCTTGGAAAATATGAGTTTTCTTCTGAAATGTATATCAAACTTCTGCTCTGACTTCATTGAGCCAGACCTCAGCACTGGCCTCCTGGAATCCAAAATTATAACTGGGAGTGAGCTTAGCTTTTTACAATTATATCATAGAATTTGGTCTTGTTATATTTCACCATAGTCTCCAAACATCTCCCATGCAGAATAGACTGGTAAAAGGGAAGTCCCTGGTGTGTTTCCTAGATTTTTTGGCTCTTCTCCTTTATGGGGTTAATTTAATCAAAAATTTTAAAGGGATAATTAGAATTTTACAACTTTTTTACAGAGGTAAAAATTTAAACTTATTTCCACATAGAAGAAATTTGGAAGGTACCCAAGATTTCCTTTCAAAGTAACATCATCAAATAATATTCTCGTGTATCTGAGATTTAACATTTCAGATTCTTTCCCCTGCACCTTTTATTGTTCCTATTTACGGTGCACCTGAAACACATTGTGTAATTGGCAGAGAGCCCAGATTTTCCATTTAAGAACAGTTTGATGATTTCACTTTTTCTTTCTCTCTCTCTTTTTTTTTAAACAGCAGGTGCTCTGCATTGTAAACAATGCCAGTCGCCATAATATTATTAGCTTTTGCATTTTTATTACATTTTTGCCTCCCTACATATTTTAAACTTCATTGCAAGGCACTTTTGGCACCAACTCAGAAAGCTTCTTATTTCATAAGGAAGATGGATACCAGTGAACACAGTGCTTTGTTGTCATTTATAATTAGAAACCGTAAGATTTACTTAATCATTAAACCACCCAATATTTGCAGGTTTGTTTCTCATTTTCTGTGAGATACATTCACATCTGTCCCATGCAGTACATTAATTCCCCTTTCTGTAATATTGATTTTTCAAACATTTAACCCTTTTCTTTGTATGGCATCAAAATCCTCTTTTATAACATTGCTTTTCTCCTCCCTATCACCTTGTCTAAGATCCTGTAAACTGCATTTCAGATTTTTCACAGTTTGATGGGTCAATAGCCAGAACTGACATAGCCCAGTGGTTCTGCAATTACTCTTGTTGTGTACTGAGAGTTTATATTCCACTGGTTATTAAAAATGTGTGCAAACAAATGGAGTTGAAGAAAAACAAATCAAAAATTCATTTTAAAAGAAATCTTGAAAAAAATCACACAAGAATGAGCAGATGAATACTCCAGAAATGCAAATAACACAAGGCAAGAATTGTCTTTATGTGCAGGTTTTTTTAATGTGTGTGTTTACATGATTTCTAGATAGAGGACATATCACTTGAAAACAGATTTAGGCAAATGTCATGTGCAATAAATATTTATTTTTAGAATTATTTGTGGTTTCAATGAGGTCTTCATTAGCAAACAAAGGAAAAAAATCAAGCTATTTTCATGTTTATACAGCAAGGATGTCTTTTGCTAAACTGCATTTTGAGCTACATTTTTTTTTTTTCCAGATCAATTCAATAAGTGAAAGCCCAACAGAGAACAGATGCAATATAAGAGCAATAAAGGGAAGTAAAAAAAATTAAAAATCCTTTGTTCTCCCTGCAGTATATCCGTAAATCTATTAGTGTTATTTTCCTTTCTTCTCTTTTTTGCATCCCAAGCCAGATCTCAAGTTCTCTGAAGCAATCCTTAATCAAGCTCCCCAAAGGCCTACGACTGCATGCAGCAATTTCTCCCCTGCTCTCAGCACAGATGTTTCGAGCACATTCCATTACACCTACATGCCATTACAGCTAATGGCTTATTCTGATGAAGAAAGCTGCTTTCTGCTCAGTGCAGCAAAGGGGAAAATAGCCTCCTGTACAGTTCGTACACTGCAACAATGAAATGTGGGGGCAGGTGGTACAACAGAACTCTCTAATGTTAATTACATACTGTATTACCCCCAAATTTGGCTGGTCATTAATTATGCTAATTTACCTTCCTGAAAATTAGCACCATTCATGTGAACATTTGAGCTGTTTTTAGCAAAATGAACTATGGCAAAGCAGTTTGTAAACTTAAACCTTTTGAACCACCCAAATACAGGATCTCAGAGGCTGCAAGATGTGTTATGGAAGGGGGACCAGGCTGGCAGGCAAGGAACCCCACCAGCAACGGCAGCCTCATGACACATGTCTTTGTGGCCTTGGACAGGTTGCACCTAGCTGCTCTGTGCCTCAGTTTCTGTCTGTGGAAAATTTTACCTGCCTCACACAGGCCAAATCTGATGTCTGAAGAACAGCATTTGATTCATGAGTGCCTGAAGGATGACGAGGCTTTCTGCTGCAGAACGTTAAGCATCAGATTACTGGGAAAGCTGGCCACGTCAGATAAATGATCAAAATGTTTTGCTCAGGTGAAGAGCATTTAGCAATTTTTAAAGAACAAATATTGCCAGTTAAAATCTTCCTTCAGAATAAAGGCAGAAAATGAAACAGTTAAATATTTCTGTGCTCTGTAGTGAACCTTAATAGACTCCATGATCTGCTAGAGAGGATGACATTGAAAACATAAAGCTTTGAGAGACAAAATCTCTTCTGACTCCTCAAATCTGTCCAGGCAACCCTGCAATGATTTTTTGTATATATTTAGATTACATTAGGTCTCTACAAAGAGTGATATAGTAGCTTCAAATGTGCCTATAGCTATAGATTGATTTTTTTTATTTAACTGTTCATAAAAAATTAATCTCTGTCTTCTTCCAACAAAACCTAAGATTTTACCATATTGATTATGGGCCTAACAAAGTAAGGTATCAGATTTAGATTCAATTTGTTTTCCTATGAATTAAATACATTAAATCACTTTTTACTCATGTTGAAATTGATTGAGTTTCAGAGTTAAACAAAATATCTTCTCTATGTTGTGAACTGTCTCCATTTCTTCCTCAAGGCTGCTGTTTTCTTCTATCCATCTCCAAGAAGCCATCATCATATTAACATAGATGACAATCTGGCAAGGAGGTGCTGATCAAAGATAAATTTCACACTCGCACTTCGCATTTTCTAATTACACCATCTGTGTCAGACTCTTTCGTGGCAGTTCTGCCCAATCTGTCAAATGCTGCATGCCTATGGGAATGCAGAGGAGCTGAGAAAATCGCCTCCATTTCCCCCACCAGCCGATCCATCACCCCAATCGGAGCTGGGTGGATATATTAGTCTAATTGGTACTGGAATGAAGGTTCCAGACTGCATATAAGATGAGGTGTTTGGGGGATGCAAGACATGAGATTTACAATTTGAATCATATTACAAGGCTTGCCCCAGCTTGTTTCATAGCAAGCTGAGAGCAAGCCATGCATGCAATATCAGCATGTGGAGAGGAAAAAAAAACACCCAGAAGAAAGAAATGAGGAATATTTAAAAACAAATCATGAATGAGAAGGTGTCTCCTTTCATTACTCTTGGCTTCTTCCAGACATACTAAATGTAAATGATTACCAATAAGTTCAGATGAAATGAATTTATCCTTGTATTAGAATGTAAGAAAAATAAACATAAAGCATTATATACCCTGACCTACCAGAGATGGCTAGATGGATTCCAATCAAGTCCTGATCTATTAAATCCAGCAACTCTATCAAAATAAGGATGGTCCTTTCACACTAAAAGTGTATTACTTCTTATCCACGATGCATGAGATTAAGTCACAGAAGGTGAAAAGTTGTAGCTTTTCTAGCAAGGCTGACATTTAAAATTATCTACTTTATGGGTCAATTTTTTTTTTTCAGGGAAATTAATCTCAGCTTTGTACCTGTGTGTAAAAAATTGCAAACTACTATTGCTGGGTGTGATCAAATCTGGTATAGTATCTCTGTGTCCCTATGCAATCACATTTAAAATTCAAAACGAGTTGCATTTCTGGGTGCATGAAGAGTGGTCTACCTGTTTGCTCCAGGGTCTGCAAGCCCAAAAATCTAATGCAAAAAATGGTGTGACAAAGGAAATGTGGTTGTGCAGTAATGCAGGCTACATGTGAAAATTGAGAACCACATCTGGGATACATGTTCTTTCATGACATCTACATTTATATACACACTACTGATTTAAAACTTCACACTCCTTTTTTTCTGGACAAAACGCAGATCAGAGAGACATGCTCAAGTTCATCTCACACATCTGGGTTTGACCTCAGGTTCCCATCCTTTTTGGGTGTTGCCTTCAGCATAAAACTGGTTCGCCTGAGGGTTTTTTAATACTATTATGTTTAAAATGAGAGCAAAAAATTATGGACCAATCAAAGAACTATTTATTTTCAAATCTGAATTTCTGTAGGACATAAGAAGCAGGATTCAAGCACATTATTTTGTGTTCCTACCTTTGGTTTATTTAGTACAGAGCCAAAGGCGTCACTGATTCAAAGATGTTGTTGGTCTTCAGCCTCTACAAAGTAATGCTACCAGAGTATGATACTTGTAACACCCTTTTCTGCATTCAGAGTGAGCTGGGGAAAAAGCTGTTCAAATATTCATAAAGGACAGAAGACAAATATTTGGCAACTCCCAACATTTCAGTGCTAAATCATTTAGTAAACACAGGCTAACAGCATTAACACAAGATCAGACAAAACTGCCCAACACCACTCAGGGCTAGGTCAGCTGAAAGTAACCTTAATGCTGTAAATCAAGCTTTTACTGCCACATATTTGACTGAACTTGTGTCTTTACTTGAACTTTTGAATTTTTCCCTTTCAAAGAAATGTATAAGACAGCCTCAAGGTGGAATATGCCAGAATGACTCCACTTCAGAGGCACAATCAATGAACAGCAATTATCTCAGATATATTTGAGCTTTTTATAGACAAAGACCTTTGTCTGGGTGGGTGCTGCGTAACATAATGTGTCTGTATAGGCTACTTCTCCTTCCCCTGTGCATTTTAATTACACTGGCAATTTTTTTTCCCCAAATAGCTATGAACAGAATTTCAATTACACTTATTCATGAGTGTGCAATGCTCATCCCTGCTTCTGTGAGCCTTGTGTACAGGCTTTGAGGAGGAGGCTAGGAGCTGCTGAGAGGCAGGCTGGTGCCTGTGCTAGGGATGGCACAGGACCCTGCTGCTGCTCTTGAATTAGAGAAGGAGCTGCAGCCTCCACAGACACACTTTGCAAGGGGTTCACAGCTGGTCAAGGCGCATGGCTGCGCGGTGATGTGTTACATGCCTCAAGGTCTCTTCCACACAGGTCTCTGTGGGACTGACCCCAGACTGTAGAGCAGGGTGGACTTCACTGTGCCTGCTGTGGGGCCTCATTCATGGGCACTGATGGGAAGGTGACTTCCCTGCTGTGCTGAGGAGCAGCCATTCTCTGCAGGTCAACAGGCTTCTTGTTCCTATAATGTGAAAAGCAAAGGACTGTAGTAGTAGTAGTAGTAGTAGTAAAAACTAAGTGGATACCCTAAAGTGTCATGGACAGAATTCAACCACTGTTGTCCCCCATTACTGTAACCCTGTTCCTCCACATATCCTCCAGAGCTCCCTGCACAACCCAGGATGCTCTGGTATCACCCCGTCTTTCCCCAGGGCTGAGCCTATGCCATGTACTGTCACCCATCCCTGGCACTGAGCACACAGGTGTGTGGCCAGGCAGAAGTGGTATGGGCGGGTCTCACCCTGCAGCCTTTCTTCTCTGCAGGGCTCCTGCCCAAGTCTTGCTCCTTCCCCAGCCAAAGGGTTTCAGAAAATATGTGAGGGGTTCTTGCCTTTGAGACAGACATTGCTATATTAGGTTATACTTGTCCAGTAAGTCCAAAATTATTAGTGATGGGTAGGCAAAGTCAGTGCGGCTGTGAAACGATGGGGAAAAAGCACCTACAGATAGAGAAAATCAGATAAACCTCTTGCTGGAGAACTGCATGACAGTATTGACAAGGTGAGAGTACATCAGAGAAATTGGTAAGAATATAACCATCATAAACAGCACCAGTTAAACACTGCAGGGTGAAGCTGCGCCAGTGTGCATACATAAGGAGCAACTGTTTGTGAAGTGGGAGAAACTGTAACCGTCTCTCGTATGAGAGATATCTCTGCAGCCAAGGACATATTGACATGCCTGGAAAATCCCCCTTTTTTTTCTGCAAGGAAGCCCAGGCACAAACTGTCTGCAGTAGGAACGCCAATGAACCTTCAGGCAAGTCTTTCAAAACTAAACAAACACAAAAGAAGAGATTTGCTTGGCTGTTCTTTGTGCCATTGCAAAGCCTGTACCTGGTTTTTTGAAACAAAATCTGGAGGGAAGGCCCCAGTGTCATCCGAGCACCGATGCCCCAACACCGACACCTTTCTCTAAAGCCGCATGACAGTGGTATATGGGAGATATCCTGATTTCCTGAAAATACATGATGTTCTTCTCCAGAGAAGGGAAAGCAGATTTATTCCTTCTGTGAACTTGGAACAATCTGCTCACACAAGTGACAGAAAAAGCCGTTTCTACTGTTCTCTCTTTCTACCCAGGCTGGAGGCTCGGTCGTTCATGCATTTTCTAAAGAATCACTACCAGTCCTCATCCCTCCCACCTGCCTAAGCTCGATGAAGTCCATGGCTTTGCTCAGGTGTCATTAAGGACCTTCTCTGGAGACAATAGGGCCGTGCAGGCTTAAACGAGGCAACTGAGTTTAAGAAACCTTTGTTGCAGGTGATGATAATAGGTAAGAGGGAACAAGGACTGGCACTTAAAGAAATCACTCTACATTGTAAACCAAACACATATGAAATGAAAAACACTGGTGTAAGAGACTTGGATCTGTGCTGTATAGCTCTTGCACGCTCCTTTCAGAGCAGGGCTGTGCTTTCAGCAGAGACAGGTAGTTTTTTAGAGCTCATACGGCTGCAGCCAGTAAATGTATGCATCATTGTGGTTGAACAAATAAATATCCACTAAAGGAACCTGGTTCAGAAGAGTAAAATAATTAAGAAACATGGAAAACATCACTGTCCATATTCAATTAACAGCTGAAGTATTGTTAGAAAGATGAATCAATCTGGAATGATCTGACTAAAAGCAACAGTTTAGATAACTTGTCTGATAATGGCATGTGCATATCCCATAAATGCCCAGCAATCCTATATCATTAAGCTTTCAAGGACAAGTTTGATTGATGACAATGTACGTGCAGGAAGCAGCTCAGATGGAAAAACTCCAATGTGTGCCAGTAAAGTAATTACCTGGGATGGTGACTGTGCTATGTGGTCAGATAGGAACGGTGCAGGTATTGCAGTGCTCTGAACACCGCCCTGGTTCCCTCTGCTGAGAGGCAGCTCCATGCACTGTCAACTGAGGTAGAGGCAGGTCTTTGTTTGCTCCTATTTACTTATTCTACTGAGTCTTCAAGGTCACTGTCTCTGTCCCATTTCAGTACATTTGCACTACCTTTACATGGCAAAGGAATACCGTGTCCATCTATGGTGACTTTATGTATCTCAGTATAAGGTGTTCCAAATACAAGCAAATTCAAGTTGCACCAGAAATTTGAAACCAGTGATGCCATCTCCCATATGCAGAAACACACAAGTTGTTTAACAGTTAACATTCACCAGCAATGAATCTATCTTTCTTATTTATTTTTTTTAAATCTCTGTCTCCTGTTACCATTCAGCGCAAGGACTAAAAATAAGTATGTCACAATCATGCAACCCAATCCAAGTAATCAAGCACTCCTATTTCAGTAATGCTCTTTATGTATAAATATTTCAAGAATAAAGATTATTTTTGAGCTCTCGAGTGCTGAAATGTAATATTTACACTTAGAAAAGTAATACTTGGGACAAAAATTCAGTGAATCATCTTCTTTAGTTCCCCAACAAAAGGAGGCTGTAGTTTCTTTGCCCTCATGAGGAGAGCTCAGTATATGGGGGTAAAAGTACAGAAATACAAAAGCCTGACAAATCTTTTTTGTCTTGGTGGAGTCCCATTCCAAAGCACAGAAGCTGAGCAGCCCTCATCAACAATCAGCTCAGCTCAGTTGAGTTTCCAGTAAAGTGTGTAAAAGAAGGGAAACAAAGTAAAAAGACTTATACAATACTTACACTGAACTTCTGAAAGATCAGAATTGTTCCTTTCAGTCTTGCATCTGTCCCTTGATTTAGAAGAGTACTTCTTGATCAGACTCAAGGGTAGGTCAGAATTACATCCTAAATCTGAAAACAGATTTGGAAATCCAGCAAGGCTCATCTAGAGGCTCCCAGTACCACTGAGATTGTTTAGGCCAGAGACAGAGAAAGAAGATATCTCTTTTATGGTCTTTTGGCAGAGGTGACCCCTGTTTCAGAGGCTTAAAAATTTGGCTTAAATTAGTCTGAGCTGCAAGGCAAAAGCAGGTCTCTTCCTACTGTGTGCCTCTTTTTAGATGCAGAACTTAAATTGAAATAAAAAGTCCTGTCCTTGATTTAAACCGTTTTATTAATTTCAAATTTGATTACCTCTTGGTCTTTTCAAACATTATGGTTTCATTTAAGTCAGTGACAAAAGTCACCTCCCACTGGTTTCACTGGGAGTGGGAACTGTCCCAAGGAAGACATCAATACGCTTGTACTCTGTGGGCTGACTACACATCTTTTAAACAGTGATGGAAAGCAGAAGCTGACCACATTCAAGATGCTGATTTTGTGTCTTGGACCCATATCTTAAAAAACAGATTTAGCACACAGATTGAACAAACAAGTTAAGAACCAGTGATTATTGTTATTATTTACAGCATATTGAATATGCTGATGTGAATATTTTATTTCGGAAAGTTTTTTTTCAGAGAGAAGCATTCATATATTTCTTAGCTGCGTTCTTAGTTATGCCAAAATTATAAGTTAGCAAAACTGTTCTAAGCTTGCTTAAGCAAATTTAGACAACCATGACAATTCTATCCTGAGCCATCTGATATTCTACAACATTTACAGGTCACAAATGACATCAAATAGCTGCCACTCAAGGCTGACAAGAAAAGCTAAGGCTCCATACTGGACCTCATTGGTCCATGCAGTTCCTACATGTGGCAACTTGACCAGAAGTCTGGAATTTCACAAATCATTTAATGGAGAGAAAGAGGGACATTTACCTTTTGCTTTCTCAGAATGACTTTCACATGCAGAGAGACCATGTTGAAAGAGCCAGATGTCATGTGCAGAATTAATTGTGAACATGAAAGGGGTGGTGATTGGGGCATAATATTTTGCAACAGTTTGCAAAACGAGGTCAGTTCAATGCTCCAAGATAATTCAACAATACTGCATGCAGTAAAGATGTATAAAATTCTGCCTCCTTTAAAAGCTATAGCAAAATCCCTGTTGTTTTTATGAGACAGGACTGAACCTGGTATCTATATCCACATATACTTCATGTAAGACTCTGCATATAAGTGCATTTTTGATTTTCAACATACTGTAAATACTGCCCACTTTAAGAAAAAACTGATCACTGTTTGAGTGAACATATAAAGTTAAGCCCACAATAGGTACAGTGCTTTCCACTTTGAGGTCTATCAGGTTGTCTTGAGTTAGTCAGAGCAGTGCCCATATTAATAGCTGTATCTATTTAGTGACACTAGAATTAAGTAATTGAAATACAGAGTTGTTTTGCAACTTTTAAGGGAAAAAATGCTGTAGAAAATTTTCACATATCTCTTCCAACAGTTTCATCTATCAGTGTTTGTCATCCTACTTTTTCACCTTTCACCTTCAGTGGCAAAATGGTGTGGAAAAGAAAAGGCAGAACATACTACTCTGAAAAGTACAGTATAAATACGAGTTTACAGTGCTTGGTTTTTTTTTGGGTTTTTTTGTTTGTTTTTTTTCCCCCCCATCTATATTTCTCAGATTTTCCTTTATCCCAGATCCCCCTTGCCTTTTCTTGGAGAAATTATGCTACTGTTATTTATTATTCCATCAAGGGTAAAAAAAACCCCACATAATTCCAACCAAAGAACCCATAAATTAATAGCGTACAGAAAAAGGCTGAAGTTCACTGTGAACTCCTATACAGGTTTACAAGGGGGTTTTTACATTTTAAGGTATCACAAATGCTCAGAAAATCTGTAAACGTGGAGAGGGTGATGGTATCTTTTTCCATGTCTGAAGGGGAATTACACACCTACATTTGATAGTCCACTGGTAGCATTTTTGATACTGACATTTGACTCTTCACTCCTGTGAGCTGCTTACATTTTCTGTATTGGAGATCTTAAATCCTTCAAGTCAAGGATTCAAGGTAATGTTGAATTAAAAGTAACACAGTTTTTCATAATGGGAAAGAACGTGCAAGGAAGCAGTTGTAATATTTGAAGGAGAGGAGCCATCTATTTAAAACCTTGACACTGATAACATGGGGACAAAAAATTTTGTGGAACAGTTCACATGAGCAGTTACTTAAAAGTGCTTAAAAGTTTTTGGGATAGGCCTGTAGAACGTGACTGTATTTCACTGCACTAAAATCAGCAGAAATCATAAAATATTCCAGCAGTGATGTCAAGACAATGACCGTAACACTGAAAGTGTTTGCCATACTATTTTTCCTTGTGACAGATTTTATTAAAGCTATTTATTGTTAACACATGGGTTTGTGGGTTATTAATATTGCATATAGATATATATGATTCCTGTGTTATTGCCCAACATAACTGAGATTTCAGTGGAAAGACAGACTTGGAATTTAAAATATTGAATTCCAGATGTCTTCTCGGTAGACCTTTACTACACAAAGATGCATTATGCATTTACAGTTTACTACCTGGAGAGAAAAGAATTAATATAGGGATTGCACATGTCCAGTTTCTATGTCAAGCTCAGCTGAGGAAATCAGTTCATACCACAGCTGGTCCAAAATCTATCACACGTTTACATTTTTGGCAGGATGTCACCTTAGGCACTGTAAATGGTGTACGTGTGCTATATAATTATATTGTCCATGGATTTATGCACCTGTGTTGCATATTTCATTACATTTTCTTGGCCTGCTTATTAGGACTACATTTTACATGTCTAATAATACTATTCAAATTCTACCAAATATGAAACACTGACTTTCAAGCAGAGCTAAGTGAAGCTTAAGTAATTTAACATGAACCAATGTAAGAGAAAAGAATTACTTCACTCATAGTAAGGTCACGAGGTTCCTCTTGCTGGTCTTCCACCCACATTTCCTCTCTTTCTGCTCATAAAAAAAATTGAGCTGGAGAGATGCAATTTTAATCCATTTATTTACTGACAATACAACAGAAAGCTCATTCCTTTTTTTGGAAAGAAAGCTTTAATGGGACGTTTACAGGAAATCACAATGAGCTTGGAATCTTTTGCAGAATCAAATCAGAGTTCATACAACAAATATCATGCGTATTTTGTTGTTTCTAAACATCAATTGGCCGTATAAAAAGTGTAATAGAAAAATTAAAAATTTGTGATTACAATGACACAGAGCGCGTGCCAACAACTCTGTGGATGGCTTTTTATCTCATTCCCTTAGTGAAAACAGTTAACTAGGCACTGGTGAGATATTCTGTAACTGCGCAACAAAAAGCTGGCACAACTGCCAAGTGTGGCATGCCAGATGTGTGAATACATTCTGGAGAGCAGTATCAGCAGCTCCAACAGAAAGCCATAGCCATTAATCTAGAGACCTCTGGGAGTTCAGGATCGTGCTGTAAAACCTAGACCCTGCCAAGACTGCATCAGATAAAGCCATCAATGCATTGTAAAAAAGACACAAAACCTATTTCATGGGCTGCACTGATCAAGCAATTACAATCATTGACTACATTAAGCAAAGAAACAGCAGGGTGCCCTATAAAATTGACTGCCAACTTGAATAATCAATAGACTCCATGTAGAGTAAATTAAATAACTGAAAAACTATTTGGAAAAGCTGAAGTTAAAAAGCCAATCTGTAATCCCTCATCCATGGAAAAACAATCCTGCATCCAAAAGATTCTTAAGCTTGCTTTCATTCTTGTCACTGGGAAATACAGTAACAGTAAACTAAGATGTTTCTTAACTATCTCATTCACTAGTTAATAATTGTTCATTTAACCCAGGCATTCATAATCAATGCATGCATTAGTATCATACCTCCCATTCTGCCAGGCTTCAAACATGGGCCTAAATTGCAGGGCTAATACTCAGAACAAGGAAACCCAGAGAATTTGTATGTTCTCTGGGAGACTTAAAATGATACAGAGTGCTTTCTGTAATACAAGGCATATTCAATTTGGCCTGACTCTCATGATTATTTCCAACATAAACCATTTATAGCAATAGCCATAATTTTGCAATTGATAGAGGAATGAGTTGGAAATGTTACAACAGAGCTTTTTTTTTTTTTTTTCAATAAAAGATGCTGGTTCATCAGAAACAAAGGTTATGGAAACAGAATGGCATTGTCTAAACAGTTTTTTCTGTCCTGTGCAGGAGGGTGGTTGACAGAGGGCTACCCCCTCTCTCCCCTATGCAAACACGTGCAGGTGGAGGCAATGTGCTCCCCCCATAGCTGCCCATCAGGGCAGTGACTGGAGCATGAGCTTCTCTTACAGCACTTCTCCAGAAGAGAAATATGAAACCAAGTGCTGAGCAAGGACCACAATCCTGTATTTCCTGATTTCTGGACCTCACGTGCTTTTCTGAGAAATATTAACAGCTTTTAGGTTTTAAATGTACAGAAGACTAACAGTTTCTGTCTTGTTTTGTTTTTCCAAATTTTTTCAAAATTTTTTCAAAATTTGGAGGAGTTTTCGGGTATACCTAAATGGCTGTATAGCGGTGCTGTGGAGCAATCTATACAGATCAGCAGTCCACCTTCAAATTTCTAGAGCTGGGTAGGAGCTGTCTTTTACTGATTACACTGCACTATGTCAATGGGGCTCATTCAGACACTGCTTTGGACAGGGACCATCGACTGCAGGACCATGAGGGTTTCTTTCATGGCTGATACTTTCACTGTAGCATTAAGACAGCTAGGAGCGTACTGCAAAAGCATATCCAAGTTACTGTGTCCTAACAAGTACTGTTCACATCATTAGGACTTCCAGGGCACATATGCCATAGTTCTTTGCTCGCAGTAAGACAAGCCAGCTATTGGCACTGCAAGACTATCTGTCTATGAGTGCTCATTGCTTTGTGCCTCATTACCTAGTGGAATACCAATCTGAGCAAAAGCAGAACATCAGATTTTAACTCTTGTCTGAACTGGTCTAGGTACCATTTCACATGGCCAGAGGTTTGTGCATATTACCTGAATTCAGTTCAGCACTTGGCAGGAAACATGCTGCAGCAAAGACGAACAGTTCAACAGTATTAGATTGCTCCATATGTCAAGAAGGAAGGGACACCTGTAAAAACTTCAGTTAACATCAGATATTCTGATTTTACATCCAAGAGAAAATGAGTTCTTTTTAATTCCTGTAGTAAAACCAATAAATACCCATTTTGAAAAAAATTGCACTTTTTGATGCCTATGCACATTTTCTCAGTTTTCATTCGCTTGTTTTGAAAGAAAAGTCCTTTTTTGCAGTGAAAATATATTCTTTCTTGGAAAAAAAAGCCTTCTGTTTTCATTCTACCAAACTAGGAAATATCAAAGGCAAAGCTGCAACATATTTTACTTCTCAGAGAATCTGGAGAAATGTGATTTAGCAGTTTTTCCAGTGGTGCAAATATTTTTTACTCACCTCACACTAACATGGGTTTTTTTGTGTGGATAAATTAACACGTAAGCAAGGGTGTTAGGCTCTGTACCTACAGTAATAGCATGAGTTGGGTTCTTCACTGACAAATGTTTTCTTATTTTTTTAGCTGAAACATAATGTAGAATTTTGGATTCATTCAGTCTGGTCTGCAGATTAAAGGAAAACAGATGAAGAATTGAAATTAACTCCTCACTACACAGAGCTTTTTCACTGGGCTGAAAATGTACTTCTAGAATATATTCAGTATGTATTCAGAATAAATGTTGGAGTGGTCATCATTACTGAAAAGGTTTTTATAAATCAAGGCATCTGGGAAATCTGCACATTAATTTATCAGTATTTTGGGGAGTTTTGTACAAGATTTTTGTTTCTTGATACACAATAAGTAAGTTGTCAATAAACACTCTGGGATAACAGTACTCTTCACCTGTTTAAGAAAATGGTGACAAAGCATCTGAAAATGTGTAATATAAGCAAACTCACAGTAACTGCATATCAAAGAAAGAGCAGTATGATGAACTAAAAGTGATTATGTGTCACAATAAATTTTTCCAACTTGTCTGCTGATTAGATGGTAATGCCCATAAAATTGAGGGCGGTGGGGAAGCACTGCAGAGAACCTGATAAAACATCCTACTGAACTCTATTGTATTTACTACTTATTAGATTCTGAACTCAAATAGATCTTGATTGTTGAGAGCTTGGGTATTTAAAAGCCTTAAGATCATCAATTACATTACTCATAATTTCCACATCTGCCTGCTCCCCAGCAATTCAGAAAGAGAGAGATGGCTGTTATAATAGTCTTTCTGCAACTTGATTACTATGAGTCTCTGTTACAATGTGCACTTGAAATGCCTTTAAGGATCTGAACTTAACTGTAATTTGCAGCTTTATGGAACTCCTACGTGGATCGCTTTTTGGTGATAGTGAAAATCAAATGAGTGGAGATGGTCCAAATTACCTGGAAGAAAAGCAGGTTCTTATCCACTCAGAGGAATCCCTACAAGCCTGCCAAAAGCACAATAAATGCACTCTTCTTTCCTGCGTCATCTGGAAAGTGAATATGTATTTCAAATTAAACAGAGACTCTGATTAGCTCGGTTATTATGAAGCTAAAAAGCAAGAAGACTATGTTTGCAGAAGGCATTTGCAGGCTGCAGGGAATGTTTCTTCCCTATTGTGTCACTCTTTTCAAAATGAATACTTTTTTAACAAAACCTTTTCTTTTTTCAAAGCACTGACATCCTGATCCTATTTCCCATTAAAGTCAATGGAGAGCTACCCATTATCTCTTACGGGAGTTGAATCACACTAATGGAGTGTACTTTTCTCATTCACAAGCAACCATACCCATGCTGCTTGAAGACAGTACAAGGTATTCTTACACCGATATCAACCTGATTCTAGTAACAGAAATATGCTTTTCAGTAACCATACTGTCTGCTCCTTCTGTTCTTTATGAGTGCTACCTCTAGTCTTGTAACAGGAGGGATTTCAAAGGAAGTGAGGACACTTAACAAGTTGCGGTGTAGGATGGAGGCCTGTATGAAAAGCCCCACTGAAATCAATAGGAGTATCTATAAGGTAATATTAAATGCAAGTATCCGACCTCAGAATTTATGTATGTATCACGTACTGTGCTGCAGAAAGAGGCTAGTATGTGAAAAATGGATGAATCAAATAAAGCACATTCATAGAAATTATGTGGAGACACTCTTAGAGATTGCAATGAAATAAATACATAAATAAAAGCATTTCCAGAAATTACTCTTGCAAATGACAAGTGCAGAATACAAAGCTTCCTTAGATGCCAGTGTTTCAGCATAACTTCTTCTGGATGGTCTGTTTTGCCTTAGGTTGCAATTTCTCAATATTTCTCACAGAGGAAAAAATGCTCTCACTGCTGCTTCACTGAATGATACTTTTGTGAAGTTCATAGAAACTTTAGTAAATGCAATTTGGTTGTTAGTTACTTTAATTGATTATAGAAATTACATCCATTATTAACAACTGATGTGATGTTCAGGAGAGAGAGGAGTCTTGTTTTAATGTTTCCTTCTCTGTATCTGTCCTTCATTAAAAACACCCCTGAGAATTTTCATACAAAAATTTAAATGTTGGAGTTAAGCCTCCAAACATCAGGAGATAGGCAATTCGGAAGTTGAAATGGGTTTCCCAAGGAAGTAAGGATGACAGAAAGCTAAGGAAGGGTGAAGAAAAGCACAAGTACAATAAAAGAAGTTATAAAGTCATGAAGATAGTGTATAGAAGTGATGGAAGGGGCCATAGGAGGAGGAAGATGACAAGGAAATTCACATTTTGTTAAAGTAATAGAAGAAATGTCTAGGAAGAATAGCAGTTCTTAAGAAACATAATCACCATTCTTTGAGAAATGAAAGCAAGAATACTGGGGTAAAAAAAAAAAAAAAGATAACTATCAGCTTCTATTTTGAATTAGAGTTCACAAATCTACTTTGCAAAATCCTTCAATCCAGTATGTTGATGACGTGAAGACTTATGACTGTTTCATCCAAGGCACCTGCAGGAATGTAAAACAGGGAGATGTTGATTCCATCTAGGTTGCAGGGCAGATTCTGCTTTTACCTCATTGCACTAGACACATTTATGATTTACACTGGTTAATATGAAAAGAGAGGGAGGCTTTCTTCCTGGAGAAATGTGACAGCTTAAACAGAATGCAGCACTGCTCATCCTGCCCTACAGCAGAGAAAGACCTGGTGCTGCTTACTTTCTCCGAAAGACTTTCTTGCTAATCCAAAAAAGTCACTGAAAAATATGTTTTGGTTTTAATGATTTGGTGTTTATTTATATTTCATAATACTTGTATAGGAAGAACTGAGCCCCTCAATTTCATGTGGTATGAAAAGCCATAATTTTGTATCTTTCAATGTCATCATTGCTGTTGCATTTTTTTGGTCATCTATGTGAGTGTGGTGAGTATAACAAGATTGATGCCACATTGATCTGTATACATAAGTGGATAAAACAGTTACCGTTAAAAATACCAGTACAATGACTTAGATTTTCTCAGGCAAAGTATAGCTAATGGCAAATGTTTTCTACTGAATATACCACTGCTACATCACTTTTATGGACTTTTCCAAGTGTTACTTATAGATAACTGTGTTTATATTCTGCCTTTTCATTTGCACCGCTCTTGCTACAGATTTAGATATTAATTTTCTGCAAAGCTTTAAAGCATGGAAACATGGTTTTACCTCTAACAAAAGAAATTTTGGGAAGATGGAAAAAAGCAGCACTGAATTGTTCACTGAAGCTAAGTAATATTTTCTCATGTAATTTAGCACATAAAAAAACACTGTTAAATGCACTTAGTAAGTAACTATGAAATGGATAACAGTATATTGACAAAAATACTGCAGATTAGAGATGAAGCTGTGCTACACACTGATGGAGTTAATCATGTGTTTTATCTAGTTTATAAACCAGGGGTAATCTTAAAACTATGAAAATCTTAAAATTATGTTAAAATAATCTTAAAATGATGTTTCTCCTTGGAGAAACAAAGAGAGGGGTTAGTAAAACTGACACCTTAGACTTCCGGAGGGCAAACTACGACCTGTTCAAAAGACTGATTGACAAAATCCCTTGGGAGGCTGCCCTGAAGGATATGGGAGTCCAGGAAGGCTGGACATACTTCAAGAGCAAAGTCTTAACGGCACAGGAGCAGGCTGTTCCCGTGTGCCGGAAAACAAGCAGGCAGGGAAGGAGACCGGCCTGGCTAAACAGGGACCTTTGGCTGGATCTCAAGAACAAAAGGAGAATCTATTGCCTTTGGAAGAGGGGGCGGGTCTCTCATGAAGACTCTAAAGATGTAGAGAAGCTGTGCAGGGAGAACATTAGGAGAGCCAAAGCACAGGTAAAGCTCAACCTGGCTACAGCTGTTAAAGATAATAAAAAATGTTTCTATAAATTCATAAACAACAAAAGGAGGATTAGGGAAAATCTCCCTCCTTTATTGGATGCAGAGGGAAACATGGTACCAAAGGATGAGGAAAAGGCTGAGGTGCTCAACGCCTCATTTGCCTCAGTCTTTAGCAATGGAACTGGCTGTTCCCTGGACACCCAACCTCATGAGCTGGGAGATGGGGAGGGGAAGCAGACTGAGGTCAGCACAGCTGAAGAGGAGGTGGTCAGAGACCTGCTACACCGCTTGGATGCATACAAGTCTGTGGGACCAGATGGGTTACACCCAAGGGTGCTGAGGGAGTTGGCAGATGTGCTCGCCAAGCTGCTGTCCATGATTTCCCTGAAATCATGGCTCACTGGGGAGGTCCCACTGGACTGGAGGGTGGAAAATGTGACACCCATCTACAAGAGAAGCAGAAAGGAAAATCCAGGAAACTATAGACCTGTCAGTCTGACCCTGGTGCCAGGGAAGGTCATGGAGCAGGTCATCTTGAGTGCCATTGAAAGTCATATAATGGACAACCAGGGGATCAGGCCTAGTCAGCATGGGTTTATGAAAGGCAGGCCCTGCCTGACAAACCTGATCTCCTTCTATGACAAGATGACCTGACTATCAAACTAGGAAAAAGCTGTGGATATTGTCTACCTGGATTTTCAAAAAGCATTTGACACAGTTCCCCATAGAGTTCTCATAGAAAAACTGGCTGCTCATGGCCTGGATGAGTGAACAATCTGCTGGGTCAAGCACTGGCTGGCTGGACGTTCCCAGAGAGTTGTGGTCAGTGGAGCTAAATCCAGCTGGTGGCCGGTCACAAGTGGTGTTCCGCAGGGCTTGGTGTTGGGACCATTTCTGTTCAACACCTTTATTGATGATCTTGATAAGGAATAGAGTGTATCATCTGTAAATTCGCAGATGACACCAAGTTAAGCGGGAGTGTCGATCTGCATGAAGAGAAGGAGGCTCTACAGAGAGACTTGCATAGATTGGATTGGTGGGCCAACATCAACAGGATGAGCTTCAAAAGGCCAAGTGCCAGGTCCTGCACTTGGGCCACAACAACCCCCTGCATGGCTACAGGCTTGGGGAGGTGTGGCTGGAGAGCTGTGTGGAAGAGAAGGATCTGGGGGTTCTAACTGACAAGCAGCTGAACATGAGCCAGCAGTGTGCCCAGGTGGCCAAGAAAGCCAACGGCACCCTGGCTTGTATTAGAGACAGTGTGACCAGAAGTAGGGAGGTGACAGTTCCCCTGTGCTCTGCACTGGTGAGGCCACGCCTGGAGTATTGTGTCCAGTTTTGGGCACCTCAATACGAGAGAGATATCGAGGTGCTGGAGAGAGTGCAGAGGAGGGCAACGAAGCTGGTGAAGGTCCTGGAGAATAAAACCGCTGAGGAGCGATTGAAGGAGCTCGGACTGTTTAGTTTGAGGAAGAGAAGGCTGAGGGGAGACCTCATCACTCTCTACAGCTACCTGAAAGAACGTTGTAGAGAGGTTGGTGCTGGTCTCTTCCCACAGTTAATAAGCAATAGAGCAAGAGGGAATGGCTTTAAACTCCAACAGGGGAAGTTCAGACTGGACATTAGGAAAAAAATTTTCACAGAAAGAGTGGTCAGACAGTGGAATAGGCTGCCCAGGGAGGTGGTGGAGTCACCATCCCTGGAGGTGTTTAAGATGGTTTAGATGAGATGTTGAGGGATATGGTGTAGGGGAGAACTTTGTAGACTAGGGCTGATGGTTGGACTCGATGATCCCAAGGGTCTTTTCCAACCTGAATGATTCTGTGATTCTGTGAAAATGGAAAGATTTCATATTTTTCTCTTACAAACAAAAACTGAAATAGATGTAAGCAGACATTTAGAATGGGATTTATCTTACTTCATCACACTCACCTAAACACAAGTTTATGTTAATTGTCTAGCATATCTTTGTATTTTATAGACAGAGATGCCATCAGAAGCTGGATCACCTTATGCCCCAAACCAATCTGAAATGAATGGAATGAATCACTCTCTGGAGATGCTTATTCTTTCCACCAATCACAGCAAATGCCCTAGTCCACACACCTAATAATCCAGTGTCTGAAGTTAGGTGCAGTTTTTGCTGCACAGAGGGCACTTGCATTCCTCGTTCTAGAGAAAATAATTGAAATGAGCATGATCACCCCTGTGTATAGTCAAGATAATAAAGTTCAGTTTACTCAACACAGGATTAAGGACCAACAGTAAATAATGTACAGTTCCATGCAAAATTAAACATTTGAGTAGCCCACCACTGTTCTAAAAATACCTCATCTGAAATATTTGTGGGACAACATTTTGAAGAATCTAAATATGGTAATAATGATATAATTTTAAACTTTAAGGTGTATCTCCTAACTCTAAGAGAAAACACATTAAAATTTTCATTTTTGGATGTTCATATTGGTGTGTTAGAACTTGTTTTTCTTCTGGTGTGATTTTTGTTGGGCTACTAAAATGTATGGAGGGATGTTTTCCTGACCTTTTTCATGAACTCATCTCTTCTCAGATTCTTTATTACCTACAGCAAATTTTAATAGTTCTATCTATTCTTGTGTTCTTTATGTTAATTTTTGTTGTGATTCCTTAACAAGGAGGATAAAAACTTCCCAGTCATTCAGTTTGTGTGTCCTTTTGGACTGCAGAGAATATGTAGATATGTACAGGCCATAGGATTTCCTTAAATTAACTCTGATTTAATGAAAATACATCTTTTGAAGTAGTATAACAATTTTCTTACAGATTCACAAATTCCTTATCACTCTTGCAACAACACTGCAAGAAAAAGTTCTTGAGAAAGTGACTGATATAGGTCTGGACAGTAAAATAAAATAACTGTTACACAAGAAATATGAAATATTTCAATCAGTCATGAAATCACTCTATGCTGAAGATGCATGCCTTGAAAATTTCAGAATACAGGGCCAGATATAAACATCCCTGACAGACAAACTTTTGCTAATTTTATGAGTATGGGAAAATTAATTCCTCAATTGGACCAAAGCACTGTAGAAGCTATGCCAAGCCCCTCTGAACCTGGGCCACAGTTTCTATGGTTCAGGCATGTGCTGTATCCACATATATGTTTCAAGTTTTTCAAACATCATTGATCCTAAAAGGGAATGACATTTTGTAGAGGATAAGATGCCCCAACATATGAAGATTCATTAAAACTTGAGAAAAAAGTTATTATGTATCCACCTTTATGCAGAGCTTGGTATTAAAATAAAATAATATTTCTGAGTAATTAACCCAGGCCTGTTATGCTAAAATGTTCAAAGCAAAGACAAGACACAGTGCCATTTCAGTAACTATGTAACTGCCACCAATAGCTATTATTTCACAGCTGTTCCCACTCTCAGGACTGTCATTCAAGAGATATGGAGAGCAAGAAGCTGGTATCTTCACAGAAGCTACATATTGTGAACTATGTTTCTCAAGACATGATAGGCTTGAAAAACACCCTGTGATCATACATGGAGTGCGATAATGTGTGTGGCTGGTTGAAGAGGGTGAATGAAATTAATATAACCAGTGGAAAGTACATCAATTTGCAGAAAGCCTTATGCATTATTTTGCTCAGTAAAAGAAATACCAGATCTGTTTCTTGTTTAGGAAAGTCAGCTACACTACACGAGCACGCGCCGGTCTGTCACCAGCCTTGTGGGTCATGGTTCTAATAGGACTAAGCTACAGACCTCATAAAATCAAACATAAACAATTTCTTTCAGTACCATCTAAATCTTATGTTGGGGTCAAGTAGCCAGATTAAGTATTCACTAAGGTCTTTTGGTCAAAATATTAATTGAAATTTCAAGGATATTGTTTTTATAAAAGGAAGAGAATTAAACCAAGGATGAGATACTTATACAGCAACATTCAAAAGCATATCAATGTAAAGAAACATTAAAGAAGAATTTTTAATTGATAGGCACATAATCGCAGTTCTCTGAAAGAAATCAGTGCACCCAGCATGAAACATATGAGTTTTACAAACATAATTTCAATTTTTTTTATTACCTACGAGCATTAGGATATACTTCCTTGACTCTATAATAATTGCTTGCAGTTAATTACAAATGAAACAGAAGTGCTGGTAATATTAGACTTGCACCCTACATAAAGCTAGAAATTACTGCTATTACTCTTATTTGCTGAGAATATTGGGTCATAGATGCTAATTAGCAGTTCACAGCCCCCTACAGGAAAAAACTCATTATTATGAAAATCTGTCCTGGTAGCCAAAGCCACCACTCATGTCACTGTGAACATTTTTGTCAGAGCAATTATAAGGTATGACAAAACTTAAGATTTACTTTTGTATAAAGAAAATTATGAAGGTTAAAAATACAACATGCTAATCTAAAAATTAATTGCCATATCAAGAAAAGAGCTCCTGAACTATTTTGTCTTAGTAAAATTTGACTGTATATTGGGTAGAATGACAGCAAATTTTTATTAAGTGTGCACACAAACACCATTTCTTTCAAAAATATATAAAATGCAAGAAAAGCCTCTCCACAGCCAAGTAAAAAAACAAAGTAAAATGAGACATAAGCAGCTAACGGAAATGAATGTTGCAAGGTCATACACCTAGAGCTAGGGACATGATTTATTATTCATGAGTAATTTGGGGGGAACATTTTATTTTCCTGTAAACAAGGACCTGATTCAGAAAAATAAAAAAAAGTGAAGACTTATTTACCCAAGTTTTCTGCAGAGTTTATTAAAAAAATATGAAGCAGAAAACAGTGCTTTTGTGGGATTTATTAAACCTCTCTCTTCATAGCACATGCAACCAACTTTGTATGCTTAAGGGAAAGGAGACAGTGAAAAAAAGAGCAGCTAATAGTAACATCAGGCTGAATTCTGCTAATTTACTGAGAAAGAAAATGTACATGCCATGTTGGGATGAAGCGGTGGTTTAGGAGTGGTTCTAAGTCATGTAAAGGTGAGGGGGCAGTCATGGTTCTTAATTTCAGCCATGTAAAACCAGGTGGTTAGTCTAAAATGCTTGCCTGAACTCCCCATGTTGACCAAAACCAGGGAAGATGCACCAACTCAGAGCAACTCCTTACCAGCCTCTCTCAAATGTCTATGGAGTGACCATAAACACAAATACAGGTGAGAAGTGGAGCTGTCTTCAGGTGGGAGAAGAAGGATCTTAACTGTAAACAGTCTAAAGTTACAAATCCATACAGAGTCAGATATATGCAGCTGCTCATTGTTACACTGAGTACAGCAAAATTATGAAGGAAAAGGAGGAATTTGAATGACACATAAATGTTCTAAGATGGGGAGGAGGACTATATGAATTGTGCTGTATTTTAAGGAAAAATCGTTTCTCAAAATGATATTCCACCTTGTCCACATTAGGCTGAACTTTGCTTTCAGCAGAGTTAACTAGATTTCCATCAGCGTAAAGGAGAATGGGACTTGACTACTAATGCAACTGCACTGCTCACCTACTCATGAAAATGAGTTTTCTTTTCATCAGCAGGGATTACATTAGTTAAAATTAAACAGAACAAAGCATTATTTGAAGGCCTCTAATAGCACCCAGAAAAAGGAAAAAAAAAAAAATCCTGTCTTAAAACCGGGAAATGAAACCAGTCATGCGATATGCTGTTAGAAAATTTGTTATCATATATGCTGGCACCTTGCTAATCCCCTGAAACTCTGGTATGAAACCTGGAACTGTGAATAAAACCTACCCAATTCCATCTTACCCATATATTGCAGGCCTTGTTTCAAAAATCTATGTGAGCAAATAGAGAAGGGGCTTGATGGATTTAGGAATGCATAAAACAGTGTACAGTGACTGTATTCTAAAGAGGTATATATGATTTTGCAGAGATCTGAGAAAATACAACTACCCTATGGTAGGATTCTTGCTCTGGCTACCCAAAGCTGCTCTGCTCCCCAGGATACCCTGTTCTACCAGCGTACTTTAGCTACTACCTTCTGGACATGCACTTGATGCTATTATTTAGATAATGCAGCATGACAATGAATTAACAAGATGAATTGCAAGGTGTAGTTTAGCAGGCCTCTGGGAAACAAACTCTGCAGACGAGTGGGTTTTTTACATTGCTGTATCATAGAGGACCAGTCCTGTAAATCTTCACTCATACAATTAACCTTAATTCATCTGAGTGGGAATTTTGCAGAATTAGGTCCTAAATTATTACTAACAGTGTTTTTTTCTGACAGCCAAAGTCAAGTGTCACTCCAATCCAGGCAATGCAAAAACAAGGTATACTTATAACCGGCAGTCACAACACTTGAGTGCATGATGGCGTGTGTTGATCATGGTGCCCCAAAATGAGAAAGCAATGGAAATGGGTACATCTGGACTAACAATGAAGGGCTGACCTGGACGTCACCCCCAGCTGACCCCACCACTTCTACATCTTTATCATATCCTGTGTATATTCAGTCATTTTGAGCAAAGCCAATCTTTTTCAGGAATAATTTGAGCAGGCTCAAGGTTGGGGCTGATTGCTGACACTCAGTGGAAAGTTTAGTGGAAATCATCAGTGGCCCACCCCTGCTGTTCACGTATGTAGACATAGACTGTGTGCTCTGAGGCACAGCTCTCCATGTGCCTTCCTCTTGCACCAGGGCAGGAGCATGAGTGCAAATTCTGACTGTGTTTACAACACATCGTTCTTTATTCTTTGCATCCAGATAATGCCCTTGGTTGGCCAGCTGAAGTGGGTGATGTTAAGAAAGCGCCTGTTTTCTTCTGCAAGCTACCAGTATCACAGCTTGATTCCAGAAACAATTTATGTTCTACATTAAAACAGGAAAAATTATACTACTTAAAATTGTACCATAACAAAGTGTAATCTAACAAAGCATGATATGACACTGTAACACAAATGGAAACCAAATATTTCCCATTTATAAATATATCCCCAAAATTTTATAATAAAATCAATAGTGATATGTATTGTTATTACTACAATAACAATCAAATAAGAATTGCTTCAGATCTCTGGGCTAGGCTTCCTATATATTATTCAAAGCATATCTCTGATGAAATCCTTAAGACATTCAGCTAAGAATTCAACTACTCATTGTAAAGTAAAGCTATTAACACACTTCGTGCTTTCACCTGTAGATCTCTTTATAAAGATATGTACATGTCATTATCACCTTTTTATACATCCCATAACTAAAATGAAATTATATTAGTATGCGTGAGAACATTTCTTGCCTAGTGCATGCAATATGGTTCTAATACATTGGAGACCAGAGCTCTGCTGGTTTATCTCCCCCAAATTTCTTACAGATTCGTCAATATTAGAGTTCTTAACCCAAGTTAATTGATTTTCATGTAGCTCATGTAGCTAACCAGTCTGTTAAGGCTAGTGTAGGCATTTCATGAATGCTTGTTGCTCCATGAATTTATGTTGTTTCCCTGTGTAACTGTCTCAGAGCTTCCCTTTGTTCTTGGATACACAGAATGGGCCACAGTCAAGGCTATATGGA